>NC_135498.1:179694125-179906625 GCF_052857255.1 Amblyomma americanum | reverse complement strand
CGATAGATGCCAGAAACGGTTTGGTTGAGTATACAAGCCTGCGAAGGATGAAATGTGCACGACTATGTGGGACGCGCAGCGCGTGGATGGTTTATTTCTTTCGGGGCAGTTATGTGAACACCCTCAACTTAAGCGGGCACCTTGGGTGGTGACCGTAGATCCTTGGCTTGCTACATACATTTCAAACCCGCCTCACATATCTTTTTTTCTCCCTCAAACAGGGCATCCTTTAATGCAAAATGTTCTGTTCCGCTAGAATACTAAGTGGAGCTGATTTTAATATGAATCGGGGCAGTAGTATGCAAGGGAGCGAGTGGACGAGTTTATTAATCATCATCATTTATTAACACTTGTGTCCTGTTAGGGAAATTACATGGTGGCGGTGGGGGGGGGGGGGGGGGGGAGGTGGGTGACAGTGGTGTTCAGCAGTTCAGTGCGCATGGTAACTAACCCAGCTGTCCGCTTTAAGTGTTCAGCAGTGTCATACATATGCACGAAAAAGCAGATAAAAACGCGCTCTTGACATGCGCGTTGACGAAGTTCCCGCCGACTTTTGGCAGGCTCTGACATAGATCACATCTGAGAGCCTACTCTCGTGATCAAAGAGCAAGAAACGCAGAAAAAGTTCAGGGAGTAATGAAAATGAAGAGCAAAGTGGAGGGCAGTTATTTAATTCAGCGGAATAGGTTCTCATTTTTTTCCTGTGGAGCTCTTTCACGCACTTCGCATTTGTTTCATTTCTTTATTACCTACTTCCATTTGTCTTATTTCTTGTCGGTACCGCAGAAAAGAACAGCTGCAAACACATTCCACAGTAAATGCTTCTCACTTATATGAAGATGGTATGGCCTAGTATGGTATGGTATGGCGTGGTATGGTAGGATGTGGTATTGTATATTCTATGGTATGGTATGGTAGGATGTGGTATTGCATATTCTATGGTATGGTATATGGTATGGTACGGTATATGGTATGATATGGTACGGTGTGCTATGATATGGTACTGTATGGTGTGGTATGGTACGATGTGGTATGGTATGATTTGATATGACATGGTATGATAGGTATGGTATGTGGGGTTTAACGTCCCAAAGCTGTACATGCGCGCTAATAGGGACATCGCAGCAGAGGGCACCGGATTAATTTAGATCATCCGGCTCTTTAAGTGCCCTGTCATCGCACAAAACGACGTAGATTTTGTTTGACTAAGGGTATCAATACCTTTTTCTGTCGTTTTCTGAGGGAACGAACATCTCTGTGCGGCTTGGGTGGCACGCACAGCGATCCGCCGCCGCTGAGCCTCGCCTCGGGCCGCAACGGGCGAACGGACTGCGGCGCGCGCTACTGTGGCGCCATCTCGGGCTGCCGCCGCGGAGCTCCTTGTTCTCTCGGTTACGCCGAGGGACAACGGCGAAGGCAGCGCCACTTAACGCACGAACGGGCGCTTAAGAGCTGCGCTCTAAAACATCCATTTAAAAGACCCATGTGCGGATTCATGTTCTCGGGGGAGAGGGGGTTAAGGTTGCTCCCCCAAGACGGTGAAAAGGTGCTGCATGAAGAGGCTCCATGAAGAGGCCGTTTTGCCGAGGTGGGCAACCCAGGCCTCCAACGTGGGCATGTTACGTGACATTGCGCGGTGTTGGGAAAGGCGCAGTAACTTCCTCAATAAACTATGCGCTAACTCTAGATTTTTAATCAGTCATTTTTAAGGGTTCCATGATGACTAAGTATTAAAAAGTCCTTGCTTTAAATGACATTTCTTTTTTTTTTTTCATGAGCACGATTTCGCGGGTTCAATTCATAGCCTCACTGGCCGCGTTTATATGAAGACGTGAAGCAAAAGCGCCCGTTTATTGCTGAAAGATTCGAAGTGGCCTAAGGCAATATGGTCCTCCCCAGTGACATTTCTCATAGCGCAGAGATGTGTTTTTGTAAGTGAAGGCAGACAAGCCAAAAGTATCTTGGAACAGACGGCGGCCCTTCGACCATTCGACTGAAGGTCCTTCTCCAGCGCTTCGAATCGTGAGCGGTAACACAAAAACCGAACAGATGCGGAGCTCCATTTGGCAGATCCGAAGGCACGTGCTCGCTGATAGCATGAAACAGCCCAAGCCAGCGGTGCTGCGTACTTTAGTGGGCGCACGCATCCCTGCAAATGAGCCGTGTGTCAGACAACGCTCCACTAAGAACGCCGCTGTAGGGCAGCCCGCTGCTGGACTTTGTGCGCCTCCTCTTTACTTCTCTTGTGTCGTTCAACGCGGCCAGGCGTGCGACAGAACTCTTAATGACACTGATTATGCTCGGTCTACAGGTAACTTTTTCTCATTCCGCGTCAACAAAAAAGAACTAGCAGTGCTTTATTAATAAACCAAAATGGAAAAATTTCCGAGCCGGGATTTCATTATTTCCGAGACGTTTCGAGCAAGAGTAAAAAAAAAAAACAGTAGCGCTTGTAACTTTTCTCGCGTAAGGAAAATACAACTATGGCAGGCACCAAAATAAGCAAATAAGCTTGTAGTAACTATTTTTTTCCCAGCCAACACTTTTGGCCCTGTTTCATCTATGTCGCTGCTAAAACCACCCCAAGTGTATCTCACCCTGGAGTAATGCATCAAAAAACTTGAGAAGACCCTTAGGCTCCGCTTTAAGGGTATGACACGATAGCGTTAATGGCTCCCCTTAGTGGCCTGGGGTCCTCTTTGTGTACCACTTCGCCCAGGATCTGCCTACATGCTCATATATGCGGAATTGCTCATTCTATGCTTTGTATTCATAGATCCTTGGGAGTCCTCATACTCCTCCTGGCCCAAGGGTGCAGCGGTTAGGCAATGCGCCACTGCCTTGCGATGGCAGGTGCTCCCAGCGGAGGGCCTTGTGCGACCCAGGTTGCTCTCCCCGAGTGACCAATCATTAATTTAACTGCCCCCCTGCCACGGCGGGCAGGTTGTGATGACGCCACAAGGTGACGCGATTAAGGTGACAGGAGGCCGCCCTGTTTGTCTCACAACGCCGACTCCGGATTTTCTGCACAATATGAGCCTTAAAGCTCTCGCGTTAAAACCGTACACGGCGTCTCTATGAAGAGGCCTGAGCCCGGCCCAGGCCCGCATCTACAAGCATGAGTCTGGCTCAGGCCCGACGAAATAACACATTTCCCGGCCCAGCCTGCGGGCCGAGCCGGGCCCCAGTTCCGTCGCGCTATAGTTTTATAATCAAGAAATGCACCAACCAGCCCTGATAGGACATTTGCTGCTACACATTTCTTGAAAATTAGTCTCTTATCGCCACAATTCATGCACGACCACGCCATAACGGGTCGTTCTAAAGGACTGTCTTACTACATTAGAGTGCTTCTCTCCCCCTGGAAAGTTCAAGCATTTTTCATAGCCATGCCGCCATCGTATGACTACACAACAAGAGACTGCAAGATTCTGAAGAGGAAGCACTCGAGGCAAATTCGCAGTGGATATTCCTGTCGCGTGCTTATCTACTTTTGTGTTATTTCGAGCTGCTTTCAGATGTCAGCGGTGCCCCAGCTGGCCCATGATAAACCTCTGCACCTCTTCCTTTCTCTGACCGATTCAAATTTCGTAAGCCGTACTTGTACACAGCCAGGGCTCCTAGCGCATTCGTTATCTTAAATCCGTGCACGCAAGCAGCGGTCCTCGTCATTAAGCGACTTCCACAGCTGCATCGAAGTGTATACTGTCCTCGCTCCGCCCAGAGCAGATAGAGCGCCGAGGTAACGCTACGGCAAGAGTGCACCTCTGTAAGTGCTTCCGCCTTCTTCGGGGCTCTGAAACGGCGGCGGCTGCAGCTCTCGTTTTATTACATAAAGACTTCCAGGTAGCTGGCACTGATCGCTGTCCTCGCTGCATGCAACGTACAAAACAGGTCCGCATATAGTTCCCCGCACAAATGCGCACTCAAGAGAACCGTTCTACCACGAGTCACGCAACCGCACCGCCGTATCCCCAGGGTTATCAAGCGTGCCCGCGCAACGTAACGCACCGGCCGTTTTTCTCCCGGCACACATCTCGAAATGAGCGGCGAGCGTCTGACCCGAGCTTATAATAATCATAATATGTACCAAGCAGCGAAGAGGTAACGCAGTCCCTCATTCGGTCATCTCGACTTTTCATGAAGAGCGTGAAGCACTGCAGCTATAGGTCGGACGAAAGTGACCCTCACCCGTTGTCATGGCCAGCACTGAAATCCACTGCGTCCGCTTCCCGGACCCTTAAATTTTCTCGAGGCTGGGGGCCGAGACACAAGCTGGGCCTGTGCTTTAATCGGGGCGAAGAAAAATCCGAGCGATTCCTTGTGTATAAACCGCAGCGGTGGCTTAAAGCCGCCTCGTATGCGACAGGTGCTGTTTTTGATACCCTCTCCCTACCCCCTCCCGCGCAGCCGTTGAGTACCGAACGCTTTTCCAATGGGTACAAGCTTTCCCACGCTTCTGTGAGGTGAAATAGTTCGAAAATTGGTCCTTGACCTCACGTGATGTAAACCGAAAGCATGTTTGCCCCTGTGCTCTTTGGACAGGCTGCCTGTGTCCTGTTAAAATAATCGTAGTATGTCCTTGTTTGTTCGAAGTTCTGGGATATATTTGATAGGAACAATAACAACGCGAATAACAAAGAGAGACAAGGTAGGAAAATCTAAGACAAATAATAAAAGAAAGAAAGAAAATAAAGAAATGAAGAAAGAAAAAGAAAAAAGGAAGAGAAGAGAAAGAGAAAAAGAAAGAGAGAAAAAGAAAGAAAGAAAGAAGGAAAGGAAGAGAGAAATAAAGAAAGACAGAGAAAGAAAGAAAGGAAGGAAGGAAGAAAGAAGGAAAGAAAGAAAGAAAGAAGAAAAGAAAGAGAGGAAGGAAACGACGCATGCAATAAAGTTGAACGGAAAACAGAATCCGCAGTGCGAGGGAGGCGTCGACCACAGGCCCAAAGATCACATGTCCTCTGCGCCCTAATGGAACCAGACTACATAGGAATGCAGAGAGCTCTACTGAGACGTGTGTTCATCTGAAACAGACAGGTGCGTGTCCCTGCTGCAACCTTCTTCCGAGCTAGCGCTCTGAGGCAGCTGAAATAACAGCCGCCTCCCCGCCGCTCTGCGCAAGGTCGCCCGCCCGCCCGCAGGCCGGTCTGCTGCTTGAGCTCCGCCAGTGCGCCATCCCGGAGTATACCAGGCGCTCATTATACGCGACGGCAGGTTCAGCGAGGAAGCTGTGACTAAGAGCTCCCTCGAGATGGGCGGGGATGATAGGGCGCTGTTGCCGAGTCCGGCTGTGGGCGCCCATTGTGCGGGGCATTGTTGTTCGCGTGACGCGAATGCGAGCCTCTGGCGGTGGCGTATGGCTGGCGCCGCCGGCACTGAGCGTGCACAGTCGGAGCGAACTTGATCTCTGCGAGCACGCCGCTGCGATTAATCATCTCTGGCTGTGAATGCACCACCGCCAGCTGCGTGTCCCTGAATGAGCCTGTCCATTCTGTGGACTGTTTGTTCGTGGGCGACGTTCGCGAGGAACAACTGACGAGAAGCAAAACTTGCTGGTTCCAAGTCGATGACTGTGCGGCGACCAGAGGGACTGCAAAATGTTTCTGGCTGCCCATATGCAAACTTGTTAAGTGCGCTCTTTTTAAAAACACGACTCCAAGATGTCTGCTAGCCCTCAGAGCACGGGCCGAGAGAAGGAGCGCTTACGTGTTGGGACCATGCAGGCTGTCGAACCTACCTGATGTTGGTATATCAGCAGCCTAAAGTTTTGGAACCCACTAGGTCCCTCCTTCAGGGACGACAGAGAGATGAGCGAGCGGCAGCAGGGAGAGGCCACCGCTTCGCCCTTGTTGTCACGGGACGAAACCTGTTTACATCGCCTAATAAATGTCGTCGTTACTGACTGATGATGTCTTGATGTCAGTATTCCCTACCTTATATATATATATATATATATATATATATATATATATATATATATATATATATATATATATATATATATATATATATATATATATATATATATATATATATATATATATTCACAATACTGCAGACCCTCATTTGAGTCCAGGCAGGGAGGGCAGAAAAATACATTCACTCAACACAAAAACAGTTACATCGTAAAACACAGAACAATAAAATTGTGTAATGTAGTACATATATTTAAAATAGCTCACAGAGTGCCTTGTCAAAATCAACAGCCGATATCACCTGTAGAGGCAGGGCGTTCCATTCGTCAATCGTTTGTGGAAAAAAAGAAAATTTAAAAGTGTTAGTACGCGAAGTATGGTGCTAAGGTGTGATCATGATGACGACGAGTTCTACGCGTTTCTGAAAACTGCACATTGGGGACTGGAGAAATGCCTAGTTTTCCATGGATTAGCTGGTGAAGGAAGGATAGGCGGGCTATCTTGCATCTGACGTGGAGTGGTTTAATATAATTTGCTGCCATTAACGAAGATGGGGAATCAGTTCTCTTGTATCTATTAAATATGAAACGTACTGCGCGTCTCTGTATTTTTTCTAATTCTGCTATGTCTTTTTTTTGCATGGGGGTCCTAAACAATGGCGGCATATTCAAGTTTTGGTCTTATAAGCGTATTATAGGCTAATAGCTTGCAGCTGCTAGGTGCGCCCCTAAGTTTATGGCGAAGAAAACCAAGTTTACGTAAAGCTGAGGATTTAATGTGGTCTATATGGTCATTCCATTTTAATTGCGAGTTTATTACAATACCAAGATACTTATACCTTGGCACTTCTTTAACCGGAACGCCACTAATGCAATAGTTGAAGGAAAACGGATTTTTCTTCCTTGTTATCCGCAAGAGCACAGTCTTCTGAATATTTATTTCCATACCCCATTTTTCACTCCAGGAAACGACACTAAGCAGAGCATTATCTAAGTGTTCCTGGTCAGAAACGGAAGATACCGGAGCATATATCATGCAATCATCGGCAAACAGAGCAATCTTAACAGCTGGGTTAATACCGGAACCTGATCATTTACATAAATTAAAAAAAGTAGAGGACCAAGCACGCTTCCCTGAGGGACCCCAGAGGTTACAGGGAGCGGGGGAGAACAACTACCGCCAATCTCCACAAACTGCGTCCTGTGTTGTAGATAAGCTGCAATCCAAGCAATGAGCGGAGGTGGTACACCAATGAGCTTCAGTTTTAAAAGAAGTTTGTTATGTGGCACCTTGTCAAAGGCTTTGGCAAAATCTAAAAATAACACACACACACACACACACACACACACACACACACACACACACACACACACACACACACACACACACACACACACACACACACACACACATATATATATATATATATATATATATATATATATATATATATATATATATATATATATATATATATATACCAGAAAGTGATATATATATATACAATAAAAAGTGATGTCAATATAATATAAAATCACCAAAAATTGAAGAAACATAACAGGATTTAATTCACGACGTTTCGGCGGGCTGGTCCTCCAGCCGAAACATCGTGAAGTAAATCCTGTTATGTTTCTTCAATTTTTGGTTTCGCTTACACACAACAAATATAAATACCCACGAGAGCAGCAGATTGGACAGCCGTCGCCGCAGGTCAGTTGGTACAACACCCTCTCAATGCTAAGGCCTCTCCACCGGCCGCGTGACGTCACGCCAAGGGACCGTGCAGGCCCCGCGCTCCGCGATTTCAGCGCGCCGCGCCCGTCTGCACTATTCGGGTACTGCCGTACGTAGCTGCCTTATAAGTGATTCCTTCATTTTCATTTTTGTCGTTGCTGCAGAAAAGAAATTCGCTAGTTTGTGCGCGCCTTAGGCTATCATTTTATCTGCTTTATATATTTTTTTTATTGCAGAACACCTTATTGTCAAGAAAGTTCGAGCTGCTAATACAGTTTTTTATAATAAACAATTTAGCATACGGCCGCCAATTTCGCATTATTGGTCATTATAATAAAAAATTGATTAGTTAATTTCAATTAATCATCTAATTATTAGGTTCTATCACGTACATGATGTCTGCCGTGCGGTAAAATCCATCCGCACAGACCGCACATGCGTATATCTAGTTGTTAAAGTAGAAGTTCGTGAACATTGAAAAAAAAAACACCGTCTACTGCGCATTGTGTTAGTTTTATTCTGTATTGTGTTTTGCTTAAAGCTTTCACACACAGCAATAATGACACTCACAATAATGTTGCGCTGTTGAGTATTTGTACAGCTAATCTGACCCTTACAATAAAAAACGACGAGACACCAGCAATGAAGTGTGCGCAAAGCATTTTTATTGCTTGGGAATAAAACTTACTTCTTCTTAAGCGTTGCTGCTTTCCGGGCTGCGGCCTTCTGCTGCGCATTGTCTTGTATGGCATCATTTCTTAGTTTGCAAAAGTTGTTTAGAACAACGTTGGTTGCAACGCGTACTACCAAGCGCAGGAGAGTTTGTGCAGTGTGGCCATTTTCACATGTCTCAATGTCGTGTTCGTCCAGGAGGGAAATCGTCTGTGAAATCACGACACCACGTTGATTTCTACAGGAGAGAAAATCTTCCGCGGTTGCTCCAAAAGACAACTTCTCTGCAACTAGTTTAGTCATCAGTACCATGTGAACTGTGCATGGCTGGGGAAACTTCAGCCCTCCTCTCGACAGGTTAGCTATCATGGCAGTATTTTCCGCTTCGATCTCTCGATTTTCAATCACCAATGTGCTGAAGCAAGCAGAACATGAAAGCTTCTTTAAAGCAGCATGAGCAGCGTATCCTGCAATGTAGACAATAGCATCCATGTCAGAGTGGGCGTGTGTAATATCGTCGTCGCTGACAGCCACAGAAAAGTTGCATGGGACAAGATCCTCACTTACGTCTTCAAACTCTGTTTCCTCGCGTGGAAATGTCAAAAGTTTTTGAAGACGAAGCTTCTTCTCACATTCGTAGAGCTGACGCACGGAAATGTGGTACTGTGATCCTGCCAGCTGGCGGTAACGGCCGAACCGGTCTTCTAGCGCATCCGTCTGAAATTTGCCCAGCAGTACGTACTTGAAGTGAAGTTCTTCTAAGCAGTAGCGCGAGAGTTCTACCAGAGAATAGCATGTCAGTCGCAAAGCACTGTGAGTCTCTTTCGTCAGCGAGCCACTGGTGATGTTTATTCTTGCCCAAGCGTCCAACCAGTCCACAACGCCGCTCAGGAAAGCTAACTGTGTGTCATCAACAGACCTTACAGGGTCTTGCATGTTGTCCCTTAGCCTCTGGCCTTTGCAAGGGGTCTTAACATTGACTATTTGCCACCATGTGAGGATAACGTCAATGAAAAGAGCAGTCGACTCAGCTTGAGGAATCTTGAACGCGGAACCATGTGTCCTGAGGGCATTTGAAACAAACTGATTAATGACGTCGAGAGCGAGCTTTACATTTTGCCGCTCCATTGAGGTTGGATTCACGGCTTTTGCGTTCAGTCTGTAAGCAGCCTTCACAAGCGACGTCTTCTCTGAAGAATAAAGCTGCCGCACAGCTGCGAAAGAAGCAGCTTTCATACGAGGAGGCCCTTCGGGCATTGCTCCACTCAAGTCCATTTCAGGGAAATAGAGGCATGTTCCAGGGTTTTTCTGGTTAATCCAATTGTTCCTAATGCACTTCAAGAGATGCACAGGATCGACCACGTAGAAAAGAGGGCGAGCGTTATCGGCTGGATGGGGATAGACAATGCTCACCTGAGGACTTGTAGCAAATAACGACATCATCTTGCGGTTCAGAGCATTGTTGTCCGTTATCACAGCGATAATTTTGAGCCCCATTTTCTCAACATTAATGATTATGTTCTTAGCATGCTCGTGCAAAATTTCTGCGCTCAGTTTGCTCACAGGTAATATGTGAATGACGTCCTTGTTTGCAGAAAGGAGTGATTGTACCATGAACACATGGGCTGTTGTTGCTGGTTCCGTTGAATGAACCGACGATCCTACTATTGTGCCCCCTTTGTAGTCGAAGTATGGTTTTATGTGGATCTCATCGATCATCAGGGTCACTGTCTTCTCGTGGTCTTTCATTGATTTGACTCGTTCTCGGATGTAGGAGAGACAGTGCGGTTGATTTTGCTCCACAAGAGGGTCAGCTTTGTAATTTGAGCAAACACGGCGCAGTGTGGAAGGATGGGGCAGAATGATTCTTGATGCAGCTCTTGTGAAGTGATATGCGTGAGGAGAAATTGAATTCAAAATACTGGCGAATACCAGCAGCTCTGCGCTATACACATGCTGTTTCGCGAGGAGAAGCTCTATCTGCTCAACCAGAAATTTCAGCAAAGAAGACTGTTCTTTCGTCGTATCACTGTCCTCAATGAGGTCTGCAAGCAGTGAACCGACAAACTGCAATACTTTAGTATGTTTCGACTCTTTCGTCACCTCAGGTATATTATGCAAGCCTATCTCGAGTTCTTCTAGCAGCAAGGACAGGCTGGAGGTGTCGCATACTTGAGCTGGCAGAATCCTGCCTGAAGGAAGCGACAGAAGCTTCACTCCATTCAAGAAAACAGAAAGTGACAGATCAGGGAGAACTACCAAGGCGCATTTCACATTAGGTGAAGGATCATTCTCGATGAGAAGGAACCTAACGCACTGCTCATCGACAGAAACGGTCCAGAATTTCGTGTTGCAGATTCCAGGCAACTTAGATTTGAACTCCTCGTAAGATGAAACTTTGTTTCTTTTCTGTTCAAGCTCATTAGACTGAAGTGACTTCCTCATAGCCTCCTGCAAAGCAGCGTTTTCCCTTCTTGCTTTTTTCGTCTCTGGCGATTCACTCCGTCCAGGCGTTGAGGACAAGTATTTTGGGCAGTTTGGAAAAACAGAAGGCGCAGCATCAATCTTCAACTGTAGCCTGTCACGCTTCACCTCTATTATTTTCCCTGTCAGTTCATCTTGGTGTGACAACGTCGTAATGAAGTCGCCTGCGTGGAAGTGCAGTTCACACACCTGCACGAGAAAATGAAGCAAGGCCATTCGCCATGACTCTCCATTGCCTAAAACACTAAGTAAAAAGAGTCTGAATAGTGAACAGCTTTTACATATTTACACAGCTTTTACACAAGCCTTATGCACATCCACAGAACTAAATGCTTCCTGGACAATTCATACATAAGTGTAAGAAGTGATATCATTGCCTACAAAGACAGCATGCCTTTCCGGGAGCGACAGCTCACAACTAAGATAATTACCAGCGCCTATTAAGCAATATTTCAGAGTCTTACCCTCGAATGCTCTGTAGGTGTGAAATCCTTCCGTGGAATGGCTCGCAACCAGGCTTTTCTTCGTACTTCGTCTCTTGGGAAGCAATAAACACGTACTTTGGGACCATTCTGGTAGTTCCCGCGGCACCCGGGAACACAGCACCGGCCCATGTTTCACGAAGTTGCACTCGCTACACGGCAGGCAATCAGTTTCCCATTCGTGCGCTAGCACAGGTACGCACGCCACACAAGAAACGGCCACACGAAACAGACACAGCCGTGCGAGGAGCGAACGGAAATGCACCCAACGCCAGGCTGAAAGACTCAAGCAGCAGCTAGACGCTCACTGCAAGACTGCGTTCGTGTCTGTGCTTGCCCGGGCAAGCGCGAGCACATCGAGGGAGACAACCGAGCGGAGCGGAGCCGCGCTTGGTGAGCAGCCTGACCGGACACTTGGCGTGACGTAGCGCGTGTGGAAAGGAGGGCCTGGAGAGGCCTGAAGAAAGTATTTAGAGGGTGTTGGTTGGTAAGAGCACCGGACGCGATATTCGGAGGTCGTGGGTTCGGATCCCACCGGAGGCATGGTTGTTTTTTCTGCTGCTTTATAAGTAATCTTCTTTATGCGATAGATTAATTTAAGTATTATTATCCCACTGATTAGCGCTACACATAAAAAATAAAAAAATACATTCCCCTATGCACCTTGGTTTCGGTGACTGTTGGCTCCCTTCATAAATATATATATATATATATATATATATATATATATATATATATATATATATATATATATATATATATATATATATATATATATATATATATATATTTATGAAGGGAGCCAACAGTCACCGAAACCAAGGTACATAGGGGAACGTTAATTTTTTTTTTAATGTGTTATGCTTGCCAGTGGGATAATAATACTTAGATGAATAAATCGCTTAAAGAAAATTACTTATAAAGCAGCAGAAAAAACAACCATGCCGCCGGTGGGATCCGAACCCACGACCTCCGAATATCGCGTCCGGTGCTCTTACCAACTGAGCTACGGCGACGGCTGTCCAATCTGCTGCTCTCGTGGGTATTTATGTTTACTGGGTGTAAGCGAGCCTTGAGAGTGTTCACCAGCGCCACCCTCGACCATAGCGGCGGACGTAGCACGTCCTGTAATACCGCGAGCGTAACGTAGAACGTCATCTAACGGCGAGGGCGGAAACTGTGCGAGAGCCCTCTTATGCTACCTAAGGCATCAAGACTGCCAGAACCGAGACCCTCGTTAAGCTATTAGCAGATAAGTTAAAGGAAATGAGGGGCCCGTTTGACAAATTTATGAAGGGAGCCAACAGTCACCGAAACCAAGGTACATAGGGGAACGTTAATTTTTTTTTTTAATGTGTTATGCTTGCCAGTGGGATAATAATACTTAGATGAATAAATCGCTTAAAGAAAATTACTTATAAAGCAGCAGAAAAAACAACCATGCCGCCGGTGGGATCCGAACCCACGACCTCCGAATATCGCGTCCGGTGCTCTTACCAACTGAGCTACGGCGACGGCTGTCCAATCTGCTGCTCTCGTGGGTATTTATGTTTACTGGGTGTAAGCGAGCCTTGAGAGTGTTCACCATATATATATATATATATATATATATATATATATATATATATATATATATATATATATATATATATATATATATAGAGAGAGAGAGAGAGAGAGAGAGAGAGAGAGAGTGAGAGAGATAGAGAGAGAGAGAAGAGAGATTAATTTAGTGAAAGGAAAGGTGGAGAGGTCAGATCCCGGTAAGGTGACCCTACCTGCTACTCCACACTGGGGAAGGGGGAATGGGAAAGTAAAAGGAGAGTTAGGGTGCGAATGGAGGGCGATAATGTCACAATACAATGAACTGGTTGGAGTGGTCTGGGTTAGAGGAGACTTCATGTACACTGCGTGGCACTCATTTCGCGAGACGACATGCTGCACATGGAGCGCATGTCTTATACTCCGGCACGCTCCAACCTTCGTCTGCTTCAGAAACTGCTGTCTAGCTCCAGTTTTCCTGTAAAACTACAGCTTGCGCACTCGCCTGCCTTGGGCTGTTTGGTAAAAACAAAAAAGAAAAACTTGCCGAAGAAATATTTTTTGTGTGGCTGAATGACCGTTGTTAAGAGCTTCAGTTTCTGTGACTTTCACCGTAACGTTCTCCAGCTTAATCGAGACAAATACACCCTTTGTTGTGCGAAATGTGTGCAGGTAAAGTCATCATTGTGAACGAAGCGCGCGCAGCCGGAGCAGATGCCTAGATCTTGGAACAGGAATACTGGCGGAGGCGCTGCTTACGAGTTTAAACTGCAAGACTGACGGGCATGCTTATAATGAGCGATCATGCACCAAAACGTGAGCTCCTTAATAGATAAGGAAAGAAGAATGGATCGCCTTCTATACACGACAGCGGAGCGCATGTCGCGTGCAGCGCAACCAGAGATAGGTATAATAAGAAGGTGATCAGCTTTGCGTTAGCTCTCAGAAACGAGTAGAGCTTTTCTGGAGCTACGGACACTTCCTCTGTAAGGAAAGTGACGTCATTAGGTAGGCACCAGCTCTGCTCACGTATTGTTTCGCATTTGTTGAAAATGAACTTAGAGCATTGTACCTGGCACTTGCGAGCCGCTCGTACGCCTTTCGCAAGCACGGCGCGCAGAGTGCGCATGCGCCTACGAATTAAATGCAGGAATGTACAGGTGCAGGCTAGTTGATGTGACAATGTCAACTCCAATGTTCCGGCCCGCTGTGTTGTCATTGCTCCGACGTTTGCCCCAGTTTATGCAGTACCGTTCCCTCTTTGCGCTGTTCCTCTCCGCATTAAGAATGAGCTACCGAATCACCTCGCAATTGTGACAGACCCTCTTCCGACGGCACGCACCCCCTCCCTGCATCTGTCGTGCGCCTACTTACGCCAACTGCTCTCCAGTGTACACAGACAATAGAAAAGAAAAAATTTGCAGGTGCTGTAAGCTGACCCTTAGATTGGGCAGCCTAAAATAATATAAAATAATAATGCCCTGCCCGCACCGCCTAAAGCGTTGTAAACATATGCTAGAATGGGCAAGAAAAGAGGAAGGAAAATAAATTTGCCCAGCCCGTGCCACCGGTAACGCTGTAAACTGCTGTAACGAGTAAGAAAATGCTAATGACAACGGCCGTGAATGCAGTAGCCAAACAAGGAAGACGGGTCCCACCGCCCCCAGTCCCGCCGGGTACGTCCCACCAGATTTCCAATGGGTAAAAACCCTATCCTGACGTGGCTGCCGGCTTCCCTGCGTGAGTGCTTCGAAAGTGGGTCTCTAAATACCCTCACCCGCGCAGACCAAGCGCGCTAGTCACAGCGCCCTTTGAGCAAACCGTCCTTGTGCCATGGTCAAAAATACTGTGTGACCTTCAAGAGAACGATATTTTCAGCTGTATTTGTGCTTACAGGATAGAGGGAGAGGAGATGCTATTTATCAGTCTAGACACTGAAACTCGGGAAAGGAAAGGAAACAGAGCTATTTTCATGGCATTAGGTGATCAGAGTCCAGCAGTGTAAACAGTGACGTTTAAGGCGAGCAAACAACCGAAAGATCCGGCGAGTTTTCGCAACCCTCTGCTTTGTCCGACCGAGTAGTGTGGTGGTGCGAGGCCGAGTGCATCAAGAAAGTGAGGCACGCTTTCACAAAATCCAGCAGCTGCTCTTCGGCATCCCGCAGGCAGCAGCTGGAAGAGCGGAGGACGGGAAGACGTCGAGTCTTGCGGCGACCGCATGCCCGAGCGTGCCACTCCCCCCCCCCTGCCTCCTCCGATTCTCCCAGCGGGTGGTTGTAACGGAGTGCGCGTAATTAGCATGCAAAGCGGGGGCTGTCGAGGGGGGCGGGGGAACAGGCGTGACGGCGACGTGCGTTGCGCCAGCGCATTCCGGCCTAATCGACTCGTCGTACGCGTATTTGCGGAGCAGACTAAAACTGGTTCTGTCGCCGACGGGTACAAGGGGAACACCGGTGACCTTCTTGCCCAGTGCGCTGCTCTTGCTCCGCCGCGAGAATGCACCAGCGCCCGCGACGTGGTGGGAGGATGCTGAGATACCGGATGGAGAAGAGAAATAAAGGAATAAAAAGGAATAGTATCAGAAAGCGTAAGGCAATAGTGGCGGGCGCCGTTCAAGGCACCGTTATGTCCACGGCCTTGGGGATATCGAACGCTCGGTTCTACTCGGTAAATTTCTGTGGAAGAAACTTGCCAGGCGCGTCTTTTTCGGGTCGTTTTCTGCGGGAAGGCCACTGCGCAGAGGTAATGAACGTCTTGTCAGGTTGATGCAGCTTTTCGCGTGATGAAAATTCGCGAGGTGGGACTGTGCGCCGGCTACAAAGATGCCTGCGTTTAAGGCGGAGCTTAACCCTTAAACGCATGCATACCCTTAAGGCGGAGCTTAACTGTGTCCTTCGATTTTTTGTTGTAAGTTATAATAGATTCGGATGTTGGATGTCTCCCAACAAAGATGTCCCCCTTTATAATCTTGGCGGACAATCGCATGGAAAGGGGCATAAGCATATCCGGAACGAGCAGTATACGCTTTGTCCTTGCTTCAAACATCCCTTCAGGCTCTCTGGCCATGGCTGAAAACGTGGCAGCACTCATTCTTACAGAAAGTGCTGCATGCAGTTCGTCCGCTCCATCGTCTGCTGCTTGCTTCTGTCGTGCGAATGCTTTCATTGCGCGCAGCCTGCTGACATGAAGCGACGTTACGGTTTCGCCTGCGAGCCCGCCTGTGACGATAACGTCCCTTAACCCCGTCCTTACGCATTAAAACCACGCTGAAGCCTCCCCACTGAACCAAAGCCACCTATCCCTGCTTCCTCCTTTATATATACATATATCTGTCCTCTATGCCATGGCCCTGCGTTGCTCAGTGGCAATCTGTCTTTGCTTAGCCCATGCGTCTCTGAAATTTAAGAGGGCTCGAATTTTTCAGTTCATTTCTGCGGCCTCGTGTTGCTTTGTGCCACAGCCGGAAAACTTCAATTGGTTCCGCCAAGCTGCACAAACCTTCTGCATAGCCCAATGGCGCTGAGACACGTTTAACGAGCCAAGCTTCGGCGCCTATTTGCTTTTTCGCCGGAGAACTGGTTATTTCGCAATGTAACACGGCTTCCTTCGCCGTTGACGTTTAGCGACACATCTAGATCCGCCCACTCACCTCCGTTTTTTGGTGAGGAACTGATAAGAGGCTTTATTTGCAACCAAAAGAGCCGCAAGTCTTATAGATCGCGGTTTCACGTGGAAGTCGCTCGTTCCCAGAACGAGCTTCATACGTGATATCAAGGTCTACTAGTTACCGAGTCGAGGCGTTTAAATGAACCGTGCTGGCCCCAGCGGGATTTACACGACAGCGGAAAAAGATAAATGTTTTTTTGAAGTGCTGTGTGGGGTGCACATGCTCATAAGTCACTAAGCCAATCATGCGCCAAACGTATAGGCTTTGAACGTAGAACGCGAAACATAGGCTTTGTTGCGCTAAAAGGCTAAAAAGTTTTGAGAGTTTCGTTTGTTCACTTTTTTTTTAAAAGCTGAAAACAGGCATGAAACTTGTCGCAAATGGCAGCATCTACCTTTACCTCTACCAACTGGTCCAAACGTGCGTCTGCTGCCACGTAGCGCAGCCAACTCGTCCCAATCGTGTTCGTAACGAAACTCGCTGTCTCGCTGGACGAAGCCACCCACGCGTTTTCCCTCTGAAGCACCGATATCCGCCCCGCTTCACCCTACGGAATCCACTTTTTTTTTCTGCTCGTCTGCTAGCCGACATTGTTGGCGGTCACGTACGCGTTCGTCTGGTCTTTCCAAGGGCGATGGAGACGCTAGTCCGCGTGTTCAAACGGATTCGCTCCGTGCGTAGCACGGCGGAACTACAGTGCATAAGGAAGTCAATGTTTTTGCCAACTTTGCACGAATCACAGCAAAGGCGCTTTAGTACTAAGCGCCAACGGTTTATCACCATCGTCATCACCAGCCTGACCACGCCTACTGCAGGACAAAGCATCTCCCATATCTCTCCAAGTAACCTTGTCCTGTGCCAACCAACCGAACCGATATTATCGTACACTTGCACACGCATAGCAGTGCTCGAAACTAAGCTTCCGAAACAAATTTACGTTACATCATAAATATTATAAGCGAAACAAAGCAATCATAAACAACTTAAGTGCATTATTATTACTAACAAATATATCCCTATCAAATCAGCGCGTGTATATTAAGCGAATCATAAAAAGAAAACAGATGCGCGGTGATGATTCCGTGCGTAGCACTGGCAATATGCAAACTTTTCGCCAGTGAGCTCTGTTTTCCGACAGTCACTGCTGTTCCTCCTTCAGATCACCAGAGCACCCTTGCCCTTTGAAGCGCCCTTATCCTTTGGAGCACGGCTGTCCTTGTGAGCGTCTTTCTCCCTTGGAGCGCCCTTGTTCCCGTCATGCGACACCGCATCCTGTAGCGACGACGGCCCTGGCGACTTTGGCTCCGCGTTGTGCGACTCGGAACCACCAACGTCCTTCTTGGAGGCGCTCCTCTCCTTGGGCGCGTGTCGGTCCTTCTACGCGGGGGGCGTCGCTGGTTTTAGGCTGACGTCACCGCTGCCGCTCGCGTTTAGCAACGACCCGGTGACTTCCCCCACGACGCCAGACGACGTCAGCGGGGACGTAGCTGTCGACCGCCCGTCAAGATGTACGCCAGCCTTTTCGTATACGTCCGTGGTTATGGCCACCATGTACTGCGACAAAATGCGCGCCAGAAAAGCCAGGGTGTTAGAGAGTGCGGCGGGTGCTACTCAAGGTCGGAACGAATCGATCCAAGATGGTTCCATGCATCGCGTGCAGAACGGTCGTGCGCCGGAGGTTATTTCATGCGGTGCGTTCCGCCACACGGTGCTGCAATGGCTTACTGGCGCAGTTAGTTTGCTCTTGCAGTGAGCAGATAGTATGTACCTTCTCATTTTATGCGTCGAATCCAGGCAAGCAGCAAAAGGCGCATGCGGCAAAACGCAGAAATAAACGTAACGCAACGACAGGTCGACAGGCCGACAGGCCCTGGTCAGGTATCTGTAATACCTTTAGAGTGTTCGCCCTCAGCATGCATGTAATAAACAGAAATAAACGTGAAAAAAGCGTGCTAGCAACCGTACGCCTTGTATTAAATTAAACTTATATCTTGTATTAAATATAAACTTATATAAGGGACCTTAAGCTAAATTTACAGTGTCACCACTGCCGTGATTGTAGTACATCTTAGCCGAAAGACACCGCAGTCACCTGCTGGCGAATGCGTGTGTTGTCTAAGCGATCTTTGGAGTGAAAGCTCTTCTCATTCGCGGTGCAAAAGCGTTTGCTTCTACTTCGCTTCGTAGAAGGGTATTAAAGTTTCGGAGTTCTTATTCATGCGCTTAGCAGGCCGACCGTCGAATTACAGCTCTTAAGAGCAACGCAGTTGCTAATGGTTGACCTGCCGGGGCAGGCACCGGAAGCAAAAAACGATTCTGTACTAGCTAAGCATGCGCAGTTACAATACATCATGTGCCTCGAGGCAAATATTCGCCTTGAGTGAACCATTAAAATAATCCGCCAGAACGGTTAGCATGATGCAACGCGATCTCTTACAAGTTTCTTTAGATAGTCTATAGACTGTCCACAGACTTGTGTCTATAAAGTCTATAGACTATTTATAGACAAACCCTAGAGCACAGTCTATAGGCAATAGAAATCATATAGACAGTCTAAAGGCAATCTATAGATTTATGGCCATACACTTTTAGTAGACTTTTGTCTATAGACAGCCTATAGACTACGAATAGCCAAAAAGAAATATCTACAGGAAGGCAATAGAGTCTACAAGAAGTCAATAGACTGTCTATAGACCATTTTAGCAAGAAGAGATTAATCGACAGCTACAGGTATTACAGTTCCTGCTCTTTCCACGGTTACCACTCCCTGAACTCTTCCCGTGTCATTCTTTTGCCCTCGCTACGGACTGTTCCCGCAGGCGCCACCTCCCAGTTGCGCACTCCGCTCTCGCCGTACTCCCTTTCCACGGTAAACACCCTCCGGGTGGCTCACGTGGAAACCCCTCTCCCAGCTGCACTCTCTTACGTTCTCACCATACCCTTTTCCATCAACTTTTACCACTCGGAGGTTGGCTTGCTCAGCCAGCATCCTCCTGGATCCAGTTCAGCATTCCTCACAGTAGCCGTGCCCTCCTCCCCCTTCCGCAGTAACCACCCTCCGGATGATACCGGTGGTAGCAACTATCTAATAGTAATAGTAGCAACTATCGTCATGCCCTCCACCTTCCACAGCTACTACCCTAGCTTACCAGCGCCACTAAATCTGCTGCCGCCTTCTGTAAGTTCTCGTCGAACAACACTCTTGGATGACTTTTCGAAAGAAAATGACAGCTACCGTTTCACCACAACCCCCTCCCCGCACTTGCCATGAAAGAGTCAAGTTCAAGAACCACATTGGTGAGCCCTTTCGGTATCTCATGAGCACACAACACCCGTTCTCTTGACAGCGCCAAGACTGGGGGCGAGGTGGCAAGGTATAACATCTGCTGAATGAGACATGTTGTAAGGCGCTCTGCAACTTTATTATTGGAAAATATGCCCTAAATTTAAGACATTAAAGTCATAAGAAGGACCGTGAAATCAGCGTGCTGGTACACAGTCATAATTTGAGAAAAAGAAACGGCCTGATCGCGATGCTTTTTTTTTTAATTATGAGCTTGCGAGACTGTATACATATACTACAGTCACCAAAAATGGGCAGGATAAAAAAAGCATACTCTGATCTCTGCTCTACCGGATGACTGAAGTTTTGTCCTCCAACAATGCACCGCAGTATACTCGGCAGAAGTTACGTGCATCGTCTTGCATATTTTCACCGTTCACGGCGGTTCAGTGGCCTCGTCGGTGTGTATGCCGGACTAAACTGAGTTCACCATGCTGCGTCCTATGACCTCTTACGGTCGAGCCTGTGAAACAGGTACTCAATCATGAAGGCTAATAATACCACACCTTGGCGCTGTAGTAGCGTATAGACGTTCAATCGCCAGTGTCCAGTGCGGTTAGCATCAGTCGCAGGCAGCAAGAGTGCCACGACAGATCACCGCCATCGGCAGCAGCCTATCTGTGTTCTCTGCAAAACGGAAGCCTCTCCCACTGACCTCGATCCACTTAATTGTGTCGGGAAAGCTGCAGCCGCCTCACCCCTGCAAACTTTCTAATGAGATCCGGCCACATAACTCTCTGTGGTGCCGCCGCCTGCTACGAACGTCCTCTTGGAATCCACGCCACTACACTAAGGGAACCGGTCCTTGGACTGGTCCCCTATTTTTTGGGCGAAATAAAGAGTTCACCACTACCACCACCTTGGGCTGTCATCTATTCACACTACATGTCCTGTCCATGGCCATTTCTTTTTGATTACATCTAGGACATGACTAAGTAGTGTTTGTTGACTGATCCATTCTGCTCTCTTCCCGTCTCTTAAGGTTACACCTATCATTTTCTTCGCAAAGGTCGCTGCGCTGTACTCAGTTTGATTCCTACCCTTTCTGTTCTCCTCCTAGCCTCCTCCCCGCAGGTGAATACTGGCAAGACGCAACAGCTGTTAGGTAACTTAGTCTCGGGGGATACTCGCAAGCCAAAATTCATGGTCTGTCTTGCCAAATCAACTCCACACGACAACGTACGGCAAAACACGAGGCATCGTGCCAACGAAGGCAAACCAGTGCATGCATGCAGTGGTAGAACATGGCTGCTCACCGAGACGAACTTTGCCCACGCCTCGACGGCGGCGCTCGTCCTTGGCCTGCAGCCCGTCCACCAGGCACTGGCCCAGCACCCCGAAGTGGAACGGCCCTTGCGGCGCAGGTGTTCGGTCGCGTTGCGGCGCACCAGCACCTCGAAGGTGGCCCAGACTGTCCACCATGGAGCTCAGGTGGTACCCGATGGCGCAGCCGTGCGCCCTGAACGCCGGGTCGTCCTTCAGCTGCGCCACGTGTTTGCAGCGGAAGTTCTCGGACATGGGCGGGTACTCGGGGTGCTTGACGAACAGCGACAGGAAGAGGAGCACGCGGTTCTGCTCGCAGAGGCTGTGCCAATTGTCCTTGATGAGCTTCATCTCGCGCTCCGTCAGACCCGTCTGCTCGTCCCGCAGCTCGCCCGACCTGCGCGAGGCGTTGCCCATCACCACTCCGTCGAGGCCTCCCCTCTGCCGGCTTGACCCGATCGCCTGAGGACCCAGAATAGAGCTGGACGGAGGTGTTGTTGCTGTTGTTGTTGTTAGCCTATCAAAAGATGGCACATACCCACACTGGGGGATCGGCCAACAATCGGATACCTGTACTCAGGTAATAAAAATGAAAAGCATGCGGGACAGCAACACCGGAGGATTCTTCCTCATGAACAGGAAAGCGATAAAAGTTTTGATTTCAAAATTAATAATAATAATAATAATAATAATAAGAATAAAGAGAGGGACAGAAACAGAATTATTAAGTCAAAATGTAATAACTGACAGAAAAGAAAATATTGTAACACTTAGCCGGGCAGTCGGTGAGATTCCTGGAGGAAATTTAGAACAGCGGTACAAACAGATCTGTGGCTGAGCCCAAATGTGATGGCACCAAATGATAGCAAAAGCGGGCTGCTTAAACTAAGACCAAGGGGCCGCAAGGGCTTCTCCAACAACCTTCTTCTCAAAGAGGTGTATCGGCGACAAAAGAACAACAAAATGCCCAATAGATTCAGACTCACGGCAAAATGCACAAAAGGGAGAGAGCGCCAAACCCGACCTTTGTAATTAGAAATTTATAGGAGGGATTCGGCACCGCAGCGTCGTCAGAGATACTTCAAGCTGCCGAGATCGACAAACTTGCCCGTTCCAAGAATATCTGAGGTGCTGATAATCTGCCGATGTTACAAGTGTTGTGTCTTGTGAGCTTAAAAACGCACGTCGCCGAAACCTAGATGCTGTAATATAGGCTGTAGCCGGGATGATAGGCAACACGGGGCCGCTTAGGGAACCCTTTGCGAGAGTATCAGCAATTTTTAACTCTCACACTGCTGTGACCGGAAACCCAGACTAAATGAACAAGACTCAAATTCTGAGGAAGCAGGGATAAGAACGTATTTAAAGTAGCACCGTCAATACGCGCGGCGAGGGACGAACACAGAGATAAAGAATCGGTAATTACTGCCACTGCGGCAATAGAGAGGTCTAGCTTCCGTAGAGCAAGTACTACTGTCAGAAACTCTGCTTGAAAAACAGGGGTGAAATCTGGAAGGCGCAATGAAAAGGACCAGTCTAAATGCGAACAGAATATTCCCACACCTGCCTTTTCATTGCACTGCGATGCGTCGGTTGCTATTGCAATTCTTGTAGGTATTGTCCTTAGATGATCTTCTAGTAGACCATTTAGAATAGAGGGTGACAAAAGTTTTGCATTTTGGGGGAAAATGTCGTCGAAAACAATGTGGACAGCGGGCCCTCTGCATAGCGCAGGAAGGATATCATAAATTTTCACATCTAAAGGCTCAAGTAATCTTTGCACAAACACGACCTGTGGGGTATGAAAACGAGACGAAAGGTCACTAAAAAAAGGAGGTCGGCTGGCAACAGAAAATGCTTTGTGACCGATGGAAATGAGATTCGTAGATTATTAGGTAAGTCCGCACAGTTAAAAATTGAAGTCGAAATAGGAGAGGGGGAATGCGGGCTTCAAGGTACAGCACTTTGGTAGCCAAAAATTTGGGAGGCCGAGGCACATCCTAAGTGCTTCCCTCTCTAAGAGGACGAGAGGACGAATTTTATATGTAGCCGAGCCTGAAAACAACACTGATCCGAATTCTAAAATTAGCCTGACATACATGTTGTAAATCATTAATAGCGCATCTCTTCGCATGCCGTACCGGTGACTACACAGTCTACGTAACATGCCCACGACACGAGCCCCTTTCACCACGACATGGTCAATGTGGGGTCGCCAGGTGAGTTTTCGTCATAAACGACCCCTAGGTATTTTAGGGATTGAACCTGCGGCATTGGTTGTAACTGGCAAGTGAGAGAGACCCCTACAGAATTGTGTAGTGGGAAACTAAGGATGGCGCACTTGCTAACATTTAAGCTGCTCAGCCAGTGCTCAAGTGTGCTCAGATATGATTGCAACAGACCATACAGGGAATGGATATCCGGCGCATCTGCAATAAACGCAATGTCGTCCGCATAGACGTAAGTGCGTGCTTGGCGATGGAGAGGAATTGAGCTCAACAGAATATTAAAGAGCACAGGAGAAAGAACAGCTCCTTGCGGTACATCTCTCGTTTGTTTGTACCTCTCTGAATGAACACCTCATGGACGCAAAAGAATTCTCTGTTATGAAGAAATGCAGATATCCATGCAACTATATAATCTGGAAATTGAAGCGACTGTAGCCTATGTATCAGGATGGAGTGTTCTACACTGTCGTAAGCTTTGGCGACATCTAACGTGACCAAAGCCGCGACCAGGCGTTGACGACGAGCAAGGAGAATTCTGCTCTCAAGATCAGCATGTACATTCCATATCGAACACCGTGGCCGGAAACCGAGTTGGCACGGGCTGAGTATACTTTTGCGGTCCACAATGGCTGACATCCGAATTAGTAACAACCTTTCTATCAACTTTACCACGTTTGATGTTAAAGAAATTGGCCTAATATTATCCAATTCATAGCCTCCACCCTGATTTCTAAGTAAAGGGATCACCTTGGACAGCTTCCACTCAGAAGGTATCCAAGCGTGTTTGAGAGAGTAGTTGATTAGGTGCAATAAGGAGTTGGGAGACTCTTCAAATAGAATCTTGAGCATCTTTGTGGTAACATCATCAGGACCAGGAGCAGCAGCTGGCAATCTCTGGACAACTTGTGAAAGCTCTGATAGATTTACTTGTGAGGCATTATCATTTGGCACGACTGGTGCAAACAACAATGGTCGCAAAGGTAGTAAAGACGAGAACCGCTTTTGCAGGCCTGTGGAAATTAATTAAACCGCCTGAATAGCTTCTTTAGGTGACATAACTAACTACTGTAAAGGATGGTAGGTAGGAAAAAACTTTATTGAAAATGCCGGCAACCGACGGTTTGACGCGTCGTGACGTTGGCCAAGCGTCGACCCGGGGTTATGCCCTCCTCTGCACTACCCCCGTTCGGCCCGTTTGTGGTGGGTCGTGAGGCTTGTGCTTTTCGAGCGCACCCCGGGCCTGCTGGACGGCCCCTAACTACTGTAAATTACTAGAGAACGTGAGCAGTTTTCTAGACCGTAGAAAGCCTAATACTGCACGTAGGTTGCCTGACTTTGAAAGATAATCGAAATGTTCTGAGTCATATTTTTCCTTCGCACGAGCAACTGTGCGTTTAAAGGTGGCTGCAATAAATTTATAATCACTCCAGTTATTCGGGCATTGGTTATGAAGAAACTTTTTCCATGCTGCCTTCCTCCGCCTGTAATCTCTTGTACAGTCCGCATTCCACCAGGTAGAAGAATTCCCTTTTGTTGGCCGTACCAGAAACTCCGACTTTGTACGGCATTCTTCTATAGCCAGACATATGCTTCTTGACTTGTGGACCTCGGCGATGTTAGACACTGGAGCAAGGGCAGAGCGCAACGCCGTCTGAAATCTGTCATAATTTACATGTGACCGCAGCTGAGAAGACGCATGAGTTACACGACATACGATATCAAAATGAATAGGTATATAGTCACGTGAGGTACTGCAATCAACAGTCGACCAATCCATTACGCCAATGCCAAGACTAGTGAACGTGAGATCTAAAACAGATTGAGTCTGTGCGCGAAGATCAGTGGCCGATTCTGAATTTAAGCACATCAGGTTGTGGCCAGAAACCCAGACCCACGGACGCATGCCGCATAGATTAGTCCTCAAACCCCACGACACGAGAACCGTGTTTTTACAGTAAGCGAGTAACAAGTCAAGAGGTCCAGTATCCTGGCCTCCATTGGGGAAATAACAATTTGCTATTGAAAATGGAGAGCACCCAGGAAGTACAAAGTCTAGTGCCAAAATCTCACAGTAAGGAGACATTTGTTGAAAAGATACCATAGCCCCTTGGCAAAATTTTGAAGAGACTAAAGTTAGTAAACCCCCGCCTCTTGACTGGCGGTCTAGGCGAAATGAACGGTAATTTTTTATATGAAAATGTTTGTCGGTTGAAAGCCAGGTTTCTTGCAGAATTATGACATCCGGATTAAGCTGGGTAGAAATACGGAGTAAATCTGCGGAAGCTGAAAGAATAGAGCCACAGTTCCACGGCAGAACTTGAACGACGCTATGGTTGCGAAAGCCTAGCAGCAGCAACTGCCTGCCCCAAAATGGTATCCTTGGGCTTGGTGCCAAGCTGTTGCTTCTTTGATTTGGGCTGGGTACGTGTAAAAGACGACGAATGGGACATGAGGGACCCGCTGCGCTTGAGAACCCGAGCATTAGGCTCCATCATCTCGGAATCATAGTTGATACCATCATCACTCGAAGTACCCGAGTTAAGTACCGCGGAAGGGGCTGTAATACGTTCCTGGGGCCGATATGCTTCAGGAACTGTAGACCGGGTAAGAATAGAGGAAATTGCTGTCGAGAGAGGTGCCAAACCGGCCTGCACGGCATGTGTAAGCTGAGTCGCTAGAACGTTTGTAAGGCACTCCGATACACTTGCGACAATCCTTTCTACCATTTTAGACATCGAAGCCTCCACAGCAGCCGCAATTAACTGGGACAGCGTAGCGTCCAGCATGACTCCTTGACGAGCGGTCACACCTGCAAACCCGTGGGCACGTTCTTTCACCTCTGTAATAGCGTCACGGCGCGAACAGTGCTTTCTGTAAATTATCTCTAGAATTTGGATTTCCTGTGCTCAGGAGGGACAATTTGAGTAGTTTCCAGACTGGGCCCCACCGCAAAGGCAACACTTCTCTTTCTGCTCAGTGCAGGTGCTCGTTGAATGACCATCCCACAGCTGCAACACCTCAAGTTGGATTTGCAACCGCCGGCGCTATGTCCATAGCGCCAGCAGTTGTTACACTGCAGAGGCCGAGATGATAACGGGTCTACCCGAAAAATTAGAGGCCATGCCTTGATTTCAGAGGGGCAGGAAGTGCCGCCAAAGGTAGCAATCACAGATTCAGTGGGCATCGGCAAGTTGTTTACATCCCGGCTACAGCGGTGCACAGCAACAACACCTGCAGCCGACAGAAGCTCAAGAGCCTCTGCTGGAGACAGGAAAGAATCCACGCCTCGAACGATACCTTTCGTGCAAGCCAGATGTGAAGGGATAAATGAACTTACCCGAAGGGAGGCAAAGGATGAGGAGAACTGCGAGGTCTGGAGATCTGTACAGAATCCCGCCGCGTCCAAACTGGCGAACCTCTGAGATTTACTCATAATGAGAAGTCGCCGACTGGAGAGCAGCCCGAACAGCACCAGGGTTGTTCATCTTGATAGCACCGCCATCCTGAGGCACTAGCGCAACAGGGATACTGCCGACGCCACTGCGCAAAAAAGCTTTCAAAGGCAGGAGATCGAATGATAGAGAAGCCGACCAGGGGGAGCTCCCCTGGCCGGGAGACTGGGCAGACATAGCCCGGGATTACTGCCTTACCGTGTGCTTAAACCCCACAAAACAAGAAGCCACCCGAAACTTAGCCGATCGTTTTCAGCAGAGCCCACTAAATCTATGCGAACGGCTCAAGTGGGATTCTTCTTCCCACCTCCCAGGTTGTTGTTGTTGTTAGCCTATCAAAAGATGGCACATACCCACACTGGGGGATCGGCGAAGAATCGGGGACATCGCGCTGTTCGCGCACTTGCGCACGCGTCAACAATTTCTGCAAGGAGGCTGCCGACTACAAAAAGATGCTACAATGAGAGAAATGTATACGTTAACTTTACTGCAAGAAAGCGGCTTCGCGAGCTTCCATTATTCCAGGCTGGTTGTTCTTCGTGAATAAACATTGGTTAGGAGACGGAAACCGTGAAGAGGTAGCGAGGGTGAATTAATTGCAGTAATACCCCGAATTCTAACATATAGTGCGTCGCGAGCCTCTGACCAATAGCATGAGCACCCCAAAAAATTAGCTCAAAAAATTCACAGGCACAACTAATTCCATAATGTGTTCACAATGTGACAGCATTTGTGACTGTTGATGCCCTTACCGGAAGCAAAGGTATCAACAGCTCAAGTCGTTCTAGTGACGTCATTTTACTGCAGCCAATAGGAATGCTTCCGTCTCGACTTCACTTTTATCCAGCCAGTAGGAGTGCTCCAGTACGGTGACGTGCAACCCCTCGAGCCACTGGCGAATTTGATGCCCGATGACGCATTCGGCTTCATCGGGCTTCTAGTGATATCACATTAAAAGAGCAGCCAAGAAAGAACGGCTGCTCGGTACGAACAGAAATCTTAATTAAACCATTCACTTGCATATGAGTATGAACAACACGTCGCATGTGCGCAAGATCTGGAGAAAAAAGGAAACAGGAATACGCTCATTAAAACAAAACGAACTGCACTCAATAGCAAAAGACACCACTTTTCGCGGCTAAGCAGCGAATTGTTTCCGGCATTTAATTCGCATCTGTCTTTGCATCTTCCAACTTGAATATCATGGTTTGTGGATATATTTATAAACGAAACAGCAGACTATAGTTCCCGTGCAAATAACTGGAGGCACCTCTAAAGTCAGTCTACAACTTGCTCGGATTCCAAGAGAAGGCAAGCGCAGCAGGGGGCGGCAGAAAGTTAGGTGGGTGAATGAGATTAAGAAGTTGCGGGGGTATATGGTGGCCGCAGCTGGAAAAAGGACAGGGTTGATGAGAGACATAGGAGATTAAGAAGTTTGCGGGGGTATACGGTGGCCGCAGCTGGCACAGGACAGGGTTAATTGGAGAGACATGGGAGAGGCCTTTGCCCTGCAATGGTCGTAGCCTGGCTGATCATGCTGATGTCTTTCCCGAAGTGGTGTCACAGCAACATAAAAAGGTGCATGCTTTCTTGGCTGGCACTGAGCTCAAGCGGGCTCCTGGCCGGGTTAGCCGAATCTTGCGTGCCTTTTCAGTTTTCAGAAAGAGGCAGCGCACCTGCCCGGCTCAAGTCACTGGAATCACAGTGGCTAAAATCGTGCACCTTATCCAATGTATTACTCATCACAATGATGCTTCTGTACCACGTACAGCCCGAATCCTCACACAGTCTCATTTCGAAGGCTGTTTAAGGCGCAACGTGGTTCCAGCTGACGAAGGCCCAACTCGAGAAACTTGACGCGTGCATCGGAAGGGGCTCGGAATCACAATGGGGAATACAAACGCATCGAGCAGCTCTACCACTGCTCTTGGATCCCAAAACAACAAAAGATTTTTCAGGCTAGCATGAAGGGCCATTGGTTCTAGCGGATCTTCTACAGGGCCGCCAAGCGCAGCTGGCTCTCCATGGGGCGGATGTGGCTCTCATATCACAGGCGACGCTCCCTCTGCCACTCGCCCACCGCCACGGCAAGACGTGAAGTTGTGGTGCGACAAACCAGTCCCAGACGACATCGGCGTGAGGACCATGGGCGTGAATGGGAACCCCTAGCCACGAGGGAATACTTTGACCCGGGGGCCGTATTCACTGACGCGTTCTGGGAACCGATGTTCCGCACATCAGCCCTCGCCTGCGTGGTGCCATACCGCTTTGATAGTCAGCTGCGGCGCCAGCAGTTCGACGCGACCACAAGAGGCCTCAAACTTCATGGCATCTACCGAGCCCTGGAGGTGTTATAGCCTATGGCTGAAAATAGAGCACTGCAGCTAAGGCAGCGGTGTGCTGTGTATACCGACTCGGCAGAGACCCTGAAAGCTATAACAGGCCCGCCGATCTGGCAGTGTCCACACCACGTCAGACTTTCGACTCCGACCTTGCAGGATCGGCACAATTTTGCGGCGCTGATGGACTGCGTCACCGGGCACTTGGGTACGGCGCAGCAAGCGCACTTTGGAGGCTCCGTTTGTTCAACCAGGACCTCCTGGTTCCCTCCGCGTCTCACCTGCACGATCGCACGGAGGTGCGCGACAGCCACAAACATGAGGCCATGCATCGATTGCTCTCTATAGATTTATCAATCCTGTACCCTTTCCCCCGAGGCACGATGCACACCTCCCCGACCATTGGGCCCAGCCTGGCACCGCTTACACGTCGACGTGCACACCAGGTGAAGGCACAGAACACTATTGAGCAGGTGACTCCGCGGACCTCGACGACAGTGGCACTCTAAGCGTTGTGTGAGACACTTGTGTGTATAGCAGCAAGTTGGGCTAGTTGGTACTGGTTCATGACTCAATAAACCGTTACTGCTCCAAAAACAAAGACAAGGACAAACACGTAAGGAACGCCTGCGCCTGTCCAGTTCCTTACGTGTTTCTCCTTGTTGTTTTGTTATTAGCGCAGTAACGGTTTGTTCAGCCATGTGTGTGTACTGTACCTATGACCGCAGGCCAAACGTCCACTTGGAAATGCGTGGCCTGCATGAATCTACCCCCGGACAACGCCCTTAAGATTATGCGTGTCATGCGGAATTTTGCAGTGAACGTCGCTCTGCGGGATCATTTGTTCTGACCCTTGCACTGCATAATGCTTTCCCTTTTCCTCCATTCTTCCTACTTTCCAATTAGAACTCAGGCCACCCTACGACGATAAATGCCATCTCAATGACTCCTTCCTTATTTCTAGAAAAACAAATCCGTCTCCATCCACCATGCAACGCGAGAAGCAACGTGGTATACACAAAGCACAGTAATATCTCAACTGAACATTTATTTATATTCGTGCACAACTTCGCTCCCCATGAAACAAAAAGTGATGAGTGATCATATGAACTAATGCGGCTAACCTGCGACACCAGCAGGTTTTTGCGTTGCGCTTTACATTGGACGTCTTCCTATTGCGTCTCCAGTGAATTTAATTTTGGCTTCAATTTCAGTGCTTATATCCAACAATTCCGGACAAAACAAAAGCATTCTTGTGCGGGAAGCCATTTATTAACGCACTTTTTATATAATGTAAGATTTCACTATAACAATAAATATTTCCTCACATCACCCGACAGAAGTCTCGTAATTTTTTCCATTAACGTTTTTGCTATCGTCAAAAGCGTTCCCCATTGGTTTTCTATAACAGTCTTAAGTGTTCAATGCGATCGATAAAAATATTCAAACGAAAGATTTTGCTAAATATCAGAAGAAAAAACCACTATCTTTAACATTTCCATAACAGTATCTTACAATCTTCCAATTTGCAAAATTTTTGTCCGAGAATGTTGGACATGGATGGTGCGTGGGCTTCTGGCGGGTGGAGACTTCTGGAAGGTGGTGGAGATGGATGAATGCCTTCTGTAGGGTAATATGTGGAGGTAGGTAATGGGCTCATCGCTTGGTCATCCGGTGGGTGGCGAGTTCGTAGGTAGGAGGTGGATGCAGTGAAGCCTTTCCTCTGATGGGTGGAGGCTAATGAAGAGTGTAAGTCTGCTTGAAAATGGAGGAGGGTGTGGTGAGCTCTGCTCATGTGCTCTGGTGGCTGGAATGAAGCCTTTTGCTCTGACACGCCGACGCCGCTATTTTGCGGAATGGGCCTATTGCTGCTATCGGAACGAAAGGATCACTACTACGACAAGCACTAACGAGAGCCTTGCACAGAACACCACACGATGCACGGTTACTCACAGGCGTGTCTGAACATGTAATTTTTTACTGAGCTAACATCGTTGTCATGTTTTACGGAATTGCCCAATATGGAAAAAACATTGTTACGGGCTAGAGCCAAGGGGAACCTAAGATCGACGTCCCGACAGTGATCAGGAAAAGAGTCTGCATTCCCCCGCTTCCGAGACCGAGCACTCAGCAGGGAATTCAGCGACAATCCCAGCGTAGTCTACACGGACGCAGCAAAGTACCGATACCAGCGGAAAACGATCGCCGTTGTGACAGACGAAGGAGGGAAAGAAATAACCAGCGCAACGATAAACAACCCAAGCATAGAGGCAGCTGAAGAGGCCGCGATTGCTCTGGCAATATCGCATGGCAACGCAACAGGACAAAACCTCACTATAGTGACGGACTCCAAACAAGCACGCAGAAACTACGCAAGAGGCAGGATCGACGGCATCGCCAATAATACTCTACACACGACGAGAAGACACAAACACTGAACATAATATAGTATGGGTTCCGGGACATGAGGGGATGAGGGGCAACGTGGCAGCAGGTGAGTTAGCTCGAGTGTACGTAAATAGAGTATACTCTACACTTTGCACCACGGGCACCTTTGACCCTGTTACCCCCACGTACTCAGACATACTCGATTATCACAGGGGCCAACGCGTCACTGCCCAATACCGCAGAAGAAAAAACAAGAGTCTCGAAGCTCCTGCACTTTCAGGATAACAACGATTGGGTAACTTGCTTTCGTCAGCGAAGAATATCTCCTACCCCGGCACACTCTCCCCGGTGCATCGTTTGGGCTCCACGCCAGGCGTCATATCCTGAAAACGAGCATCAACTTACAGTCCGTGAACCAGGGCTGTCACACCGCAACAATGCTCTGCCGACAGAGCCACTTACATATTCGCACAGTTCTCGAACATTAGACTCCAAAGGAAAGCACTCGCCATCCCTCCCCAGAGCGGACGCCGTGGTGTGGTGCCAGCTGGATACAAACTCCTCACCACAATCACACCTTCTTACCCTCAGAATATTGTCACGTAGTGGTGAGCAACGTTTGTGGTGACGGCAATCGAAACAATGAAGAAGACAGCCAAAAATTCTAAGAGAAAACTGTCTACTGGGCTGACCTGCGCCCAGGATGCACTGAATGACTCGGCGTCGGCGTAGCAACAAGCGTGCTAGGCGGTCGTCCAACAGAATGCCCTCCGCTCTCGACCGTGCTCAATTTAAAGCTGATAGCGAACTTTCGAGATAAAGCGTGCAAAGTTACTAGAACATTCTGGACCAACTTAAAATCATCTCCACCTGGATGTGGTCAATCGAGATAAATCTGGTCGCGTCTTGCATCGCAAACAAAGAGAAAGCGGCGTGCCGGCAGCTTTGGAGAATGAACAAACAGACACTACGAAGATTCGTGGCATTACTCCCTTCTCAAAGAAGCATCGATCCAATGCTTTAAATAATAAAAAAACTAGAAACAAAACAGATTGCGAAGTTAAACGCCGAGTCTGGAAACACAGCGTCCTTTATCGTGCATAATATGGCTTTAGACGGGCGACATGGTCAACTTCTGGTCGTACGCGGCGTCGCTGGGATGCAGTTATTGCGTCAGGGACATGACTTCACAGTCCAGTTGACCTAGCCGACGAAGAACCTTGTACGGGCCGAAATAGCAGCGCAAAACCTTTTCACTCGATCCGCGGCGGCGAATGGGCGTCCAAACCCAGACTTGTATTCCTGGCTTGTATTCCGCGTTGCGTCTTCGTAGGTTGTAGCGTCTGGCGTCGGTCCACTGATCGTATTTTATCCGTAATCGGGCAAGCCTTCGAGCTGCTTCTGCGCGTTGAATGTAGGCGGCGACGTCGATGTTTTCTTCTTCGGTAACGTTGGGCAGCATGGCGCCTAGCGTGGTCGTGATCTCCCAGCCATGGACGAGCCTAAAAGGCGTCATCTGGATGGTCTCCTGCACTGAGGTGGTGTAGGCGAAGACGACGTAAGGCAGGATGGCGTCCCAGGTATTGTATTCGGTATCGAAATACATGGCGACCACATCGGCGATGGTTTTGTTCAGGCGCTCGGTCAGTGCGTTGGTCTGCGGATGTTAAGCAGTTGTCATCTGGTGGCTGGTCGCTCTAGTAAAGCATGTGTCAAGGCGTTTATTTGAAGCACAGGTCGGTTGGTCTTGGTTGACCGGCGACACGACGGGCACACTCACAGGCGTCGTTCGAAAAACCCAGCTGCACTTCGTCTGCTTCTTCGTTGTCCCGCTTGAACTCGTCCGCTTCTTCGCTGCGCTGCGCCTGTCGGTCCCATTACAATTACTCTCCCTCCGAAAAAGGAGCCATCCTGGCGACTTACGGAGAGGAGAGGATGGGCGGGTCATAGTAAGGCTTGAGGCGCTCAACGTGCACAGTTTCGCGCCCCCGGCGACAGTGGTCCGAAGAGGGAACGAGCGGCTCAACGATATAAGTCACCGGAGAAGTTTGGTGGACAACCCGGTAAGGTCCGTGAAAGCGAGACAGTAGTTTCGTGGCGAGGCCGGGAGTGGAGGAAGGCACCCAGAGCCAAACGAGGGCGCCAGATGGGTATGACGCTGGAGGGTCCGGGGAATCCCGACGGTGCTTCTGATCCCATTGTTGCTGTGTGGTGATTGATTGATTGATTACAAACGTCTTTATTTCTTCAATGTTCTCCGAACATGTGGGTGGACCGCCTAGTCCGGTAGTCCACTGGCTGCTGCTGCTGCGCTGGCCCTCCCCACCAGCCAGTGCTGACGGTCAGGATCATCGCTGAGCAGAATAGCCTCCCACTGCTCCTCCGAGGGGTTGGGAATGGGGTCAACTAAGGGATTATATTGGCATGCCCACACCATATGGTAGAGGTTAGCTACCGCTCCACAATGTGGACACTGTGGAGAGTATAGTGTAGGGTACCACTGGCGTAATTTAGCTGGTGTTGGGTAGGTGTTGGTTTGTAGTCTCCTAAGGGTGTTCTCTTCTAACTTGTTGAGGGATTTGTGTGGTGTTGGGTACTCCTTTCTGGCTGTTCTGTATGGCGCAAGATTGTCAGCATACACTGCTAAGCCTATTAGGTCGCGGCACCCGTCATGGTCATCAGGGGGAGACGTCCGGTATAGAAGAGCTCGGGCATGCCTGTGGGCGGCTTCGTTTCCTCCTGGTAGTTCCAGGTGACCGGGGAACCAGATTACTGAGACCTGGTTGGGTGGATGCTTAGTCAGCAATGACAACCCTGACTTGTGAATTAATCCGTTATTGAAGTTTCGACAGGCGTTCTGGGAATCAGTGAGCACAACGGCGTTGGGGTTAGATGCTACAGCTAATGCAATAGCTGCCTCCTCTGCGTGAGTGGGGTTAGATGTTTTCACCGAGGCGCAGTTCACCATCGACCCTGAAGGCGTTGAGACCACAATAGTCATGACTCCATTATTTGGTCCTGCTGCGTCCACGTAAAGGGTGTTAATTTGCTTGTCCCATTTCTTCTGCAGGGATTCACCTCTTGCTTTCCTCCTCTCGGTGTTATATGCGGGATGCATATTCCGCGGAATGGGGTGCACGTTTATGCGTCTTCTCACATCGCGTGGGACCTCTTCCCTTTGGTCAATTGTATAGGGCAGATTAACATGGATTTTATCGAGCAGTTCTCTGCCGGGTTTTGTGAGTGCGAGCCGATTCAGTTGTGAGAACCATTGTGCTTCCCACATCTCTTTGAGGGTACTATGTACTCCTAGAGCCATGAGCTTGGCTGTTGGCGTGGAGTTTGGTAGCCCCAGTGCCGTCTTGTAGGCTTTCCTGATGAGTACCTCCAACTTTTCAATTTCCGACCTGGAGAGGTTAAGGAATGTCGTCCCGTACATTATCCGAGAGATCACGAAAGCTTGCACTAAGCGGATGGTGTCCCTTTCCATCATGCCATGGTGTTTATTTCGGATACGATGTATCATGCGGAGGATTTGCTCGGTGGATGTTGTAAGCTTCTTCATAGTGGTGGTGTTCTGTCGCCCCTGCGGGATATACTGCCCTAGTATCTTGATCTCCGTGGGTTTCTGTACTGGGTGGTTCTCTATATACACCGAGATGTTCTGCGCTAGGGGTGTCCTCGGGTTCTTCAGGATTAGCAACTCGGACTTTTCCGGCGCACACTGGAGACCTCTCTCCCTGGCGTACCGGTCCACCGTGTCGGCTGCTGCTTGAAGACGCTCCTCGATCTCGGCGTCACTCCCCGAGTTGCACCAGACAGTGATATCATCCGCATATAATGTGTGTTTGACGCCGGGGATTTCGGAAAGAAGGCCTGGTAGATCTTTCATAGCCAAATTGAACAAGAGGGGTGACAGTACCGCCCCTTGCGGAGTTCCCCTCGGGCCTAGAGTGATGGGATCTGATTTTATTCCACCGAAGTTTATAGTGGCTTGCCTGACTGATAAGAAGTTTTTGATATAGTTGTAGGTTCTTGCGCCACAGTTGGTATCGGCGAGGCTTTGCAGGATGTTTTTATGTAGAACGTTATCGAACGCTCCTTTCAAATCAAGTGCCAGGATGGCCCTTGTCTGTGACTTGGGAGGTGTCTCAAGGAGGTCTTTGTACAGGTACAAGAGGGCGTCCTGTGTCTATAGGTGAGGGCGAAAGCCGAATTGAGTATTAGGTAGGAGGTTGTTTTCTTCTAAGTATCTACTCAGTCTCGTGTTGATGACCCTCTCTATGAGCTTCCCCAAACACGAGGTCAGCGATATCGGTCGTAGATTATCCAGTTTAAGGGGTTTGTTCGCCTTCGGAATGAACCGAACCTCGGCTGTCTTCCAGGATATTGGTAACGTTCCTGTAGCCCAATGCTGCTCGTTGAAGCATTCCACCAGCGCGGTGATGGTGTCATCGCTGAGGTTAAATAAGAGCTTCGCTGTTATTTGATCTGGACCTGGAGCTGCATTTTTTCTCATGGCCGCGATTTCTGCTTTGAGTTCTTCTTTCGTGAGTGGGAGGTCCAGCTTGGGATTTGGCAGTCCAGGATACTCCGGCTGCTCCACGACTTGGTCCGTGCACAGATACCTGGTCTTGAGCTTTTCGATCAACTCTGTGTCCGTACCCGGGGTGGTGTGTACTATCTTCGTGAGCCTGTCTTTAGTGGCCGACTTGCTGCTGCTGGGGTCGATTAGGACACGTAGGAGCTTCCAAGTCTTTGACACACCTAGCTTCTCCTGAATACCATCGCAGAGCGAATGCCAGTTCTGTCTGGTTAAGGATATGGCATAGGATTCTGCCTTTTTGTTTATCTCCTCTATTTTTTTCTTGAGTTTGCGGTTAAGCCGTTGTCTGCGCCATCTCTTTGTCAATGAGTGCCTCGCTTCCCATAAATGTAGAAGGTGCGGATCGACCGCTGGGCAATCTTCTGTCGTGCAGACCTCTTTTGTAAAGGCTTTCAAAGAGTGCACCTCATCTTTAACCCATTCCTCTAGGTCGGTAATAGTATTTGCAGTAGATGCCTGGGCCTTTCTCCACCTGTCCCAGTTCGTAACTCTTGCGATACCTATTTTGCACTTGCACGCGTTTGTGCTTATCTCCAGAGAGAGTATGAAGTGATCGCTTCCCAGGTGCTGTTCGGTATTCTTCCAAATGGCGTTTTGTATGTTCTTGGTGAACGTCAGGTCAGTTCTTGGTGAACGTCAGGTCAGGACATGTATCTCTACTGACACTGTTTCCCAGCCTCGTAGGGTAAGTGGGATCGGTGAGGATCGATAACCCCTCTTGCGCCACTACTTCTTCTAGTTTTCTGCCTTTCAGTGTCGCCGCCGGGTAGCCCCATGAAGGGTGTGGTGCGTTGAAGTCGCCTCCAATCACGCAGGGGGCATGGCCCGCTAAGGTCAGAAATTTCTTTATGAGGGAACCCAATTTTGCGTTCCTGTCTTTTGGAGGGCTGTATACATTCAATACGTGCGTGCTTGCCGCTCCTCTCTGGAGAGGAAGAATAGTTATATAGCAGTGCGCAACATCCGGCTCGAAAGTGTCGTGCAATATGGCAGTGTATAATTTGTGCACTAACGTGGCAGTTAACTGGTCGTGCTGATAAGTCACATAGTCTTGGAGCTTCATAGGCAGTAGGTGGGGTTCTTGAATTAGGATAGCTGCCGGTGGGTCAGATTCCTGAGATAGAAGGAGATTAAGAGCAGCCTGCTTTCTCCTGTATCCCCGGCAGTTCCACTGCCAGATCTTTACTCTAGGTTTGGCTGGCATGTTGAATCCGTATCGGATGGTTCGTCCACGTGCATTGTACGAGCGAATTTCGACTTATGCCTTTTATGCGCAGGTTCCTTCCGAAGTCCAGAAATTGCCGTCTCCGTGTATCGTCGGTTGTTTGCAATCTGATTTCGAATGCCTTGGAATTGAGCGTTCACATAAATTGGAAAAGCTTGAAACTCCTCCTTGAAGGACCTCAGTTCTTGGATGATTTGTTGGTAGACCTCGCCTAAGGCAGGCTGGGAGCTAGGTACTGCCTGCTGTTTTTGGTTTTCAGGAGTCGGCTGAGCTACCGGCGTTATTGCGTTAGTAGTTGCTCGCTTAAGCTCTTGGTTTTGGATTGTTAAAGCGGTCACTTGTTTTTTCAGACTTTCTATCTCGTTTTTGAGTGCTGCTAACTCCGTGTTATTCTGAGGGGAGGAGGATGGAAGGGGAGGCCATTCTGCAAAGCTCACCTTCGAATCTGAAAGCTGGCCCGAGGACGTCTTCTTCAGCGCCCCGATGGGCTTGTTGAGGTTCTCCTGCCCTTGTTCTTTACCCGCCTCCACTTGACTGGCGTTCTGGTTGGAGCCTGTTGCCCGGCGTCTTGAGCTCGAACGGCCGCGAGAGGCGGAACGAGAGTGGGAGACTGATGACGACACTCCTCGCCGTCGCGATGTAGGCTGCCTCTTCTGCCTCGTCCTGCTCCTGCCTTCTTGATCGTCAAGTTTTGTTGTTGATGACGCGTTTGATGACGCGGTACTAGTGTTCTTGTTCAGCGGTCTCTGGAATTTCTCCTTGCAGTCTTTTGCGTAAGTCTTGTGTGGACCCTTGCACAGCGCGCAAACGGGTGTATACTCGTGCGTCTCATCTGGACTCGGCGTTCCACAGGTTTGGCAAGCAGCCCCCTTGGGTTTCGGGCAGACGTCTGCTCGGTGACCTGGCGTTCCACAGTTGATACAAGCAGCCCTCGTTTTACGGTAGATGTAGCAGCGGCGCTCTGACCACCCGTAGTTGACCGTGAAGGGAACCTTCTGCCCGGCGAAGACGATGACTGCCGACGTAGTCTTGCCCAGTCGGCGCGCTCCCAGGATTGTATGGCTGGGTGAGGAGACGTCTTGGAAGATAGAGTCATTACTCACTTCAGGCTTGATATTATGTATTACACCCCTGCAAACATCCTCTGGCAAGGCAACGTAGGCGGTGATCATTATACTCTTGCCGTCGAGGTACAGACAATTAAGCTTGGCGAGACGGAACGCGTCTTCCTCACAGTGAGTACACACCATCATAATGTTCTGCTGGCTAACAACGCGCAGCGTTGGCTTTTCTTGTAGAGGGGTGTTGAGGGCTGCTTGGATCCCTAATTCGAGATCGTAGGAGCGTGGAGCCACAGATTGCAGATCCACCGTGGTTTTAGGTCGGATGATGACTTTGTATGGAAAATTCTTGAGACTCGGTAGACGCGAAGGTCTCGGTGCAGGAGGCTCTCGGCGTTCTTTCTTCTCCTGCTCTTCCTTGGGAGGTGTGGATTTAGCTTGCGCCGCTCTGTCGTTGTTGCGCCGGGACCATATGTTCCAGCCATGGCTGTTGTCGTCCTTCGGGAGATCCTGCGGGGGCATCAGCTGCTGCTGGGATGTTGGTACATGACTGAAGTCCATCTCCGTCGGGTCGTAGCCTCTTAGAGAATTCATCGTGGTCGTGGCAGTCCTGGATGAAGCGGGAGCACTCACTGGCGAGCGTCGTTAGACCTGTGTGGTGAAAGAGCGGGCAAGTTGCCGGCATTCTTCGGCATACAGGTGAGCTTCGGAGAGTAAGGTGGTCTCGGAAGGGTCAGGGCGATAAGGAAGGATGGTGTCCATGGTGGATGTAGGCTCCCGGCCATATAAGAGGAAGAAAAGAGAAAACCCCGTTGTTGTCTGAGTAGCTGTGTTATACGCGCACGTGACGAACGGGAGCACTTGATCCCAGTTGGAGTGGGCGGTGTCAACGTACATGGCGAGCATGTCACTCAGAGTGCGGTTGAACCGCTCAGTCATGCCGTTGGTCTGGGGGTGATAGGCGCTGGTGTAGCGATGAACGATTTGGCATTGCTTGAGCAGGGCCTCGACGGCGTCCGAGAGAAAAACACGGCCGCGGTCACTTAGAAGTTCTTTCGGGGCGCCGTGACGAAGAACAAGACTGTGTAGAATGAAGTGAGCGACATCGTTTGCGGTAGCAGATTTGAGAGCCGACGTTTCGACGTAACGGGTGAGATGGTCAACGGCAACGATGATCCACCGATTATTAGCCGAAGTAGTTGGAAGCGGGCCATAAAGATCAATGCCGACGCGGTCAAAGGGACGGCCAGGGCAAGGTAACGGCTGCAAAGGAGCGGCGGCGGAGTGGGGAGGTTTCTTGCGACGTTGGCAGGCGGTGCATGACCGAATGTGCTGACGTATGTAGCGGTACATACCTCGCCAGTAGAATCGCTGACGAAGGCGAGCATATGTTTTCAGTACACCGGCGTGGCCGCATTGTGGAGCGGCGTGAAAAGAGGCACAGATTGTAGCACGGAGGTGTCGAGGGATGACCAACAGCCACTTCCGGCCGTCGGGGAGGTAATTACGGCGGTATAAGAGGCCATCACGAACGGCGAAGTGGTGGGCTTGGCGGCGAAGAGTCCGGGTCGAAGGATGCGGCGAGGGAGTGTTCAGGAAGTTTAGCAGCGAGGTGATCCAAGGATCCTTCAGTTGTTCGGAGAGCATATCAGGGATGTTGAACGAAGAGAATTCGCAGGCACAGACGAGGGCAGAGGTTGACTCGCATGGGAGTGGTGAACGAGAAAGGGCGTCGGCGTCCGAGTGCTTGCGGCCGGAGCGATAAATGACGTGTATATCAAACTCCTGGAGACGTAAACCCCAGCGGGCGAGTCGGCCAGAAAGATCTTTGAGGGAGGATAGCCAGCATAGGGCGTGGTGGTCTGTGACGACATAGAAGGGCCGGCCGTAAATGTAAGGGCGGAACTTGGTAATTGCCCAAATGATGGCGAGACATTCTTTTTCTGTGACAGAATAGTTTGATTCCGCCTTGGTGAGGGCGCGGCTGGCGTAAGCGACGACGTATTCCGGATACCCAGGCTTTCGCTGGGCAAGAACTGCGCCCAAGCCCACACCGCTCGCGTCAGTGTGAACTTCTGTCGGACAGGCGGGATCAAAATGGCGAAGGATGGGGGGAGAGACCAGCAGGCGGCGTAAAGTGCTGAACGCGGTATCGCAGGCGGGGGACCAAGACGAAAGGTTCGGGCTGCCGGCAAGAAGCTGCGTTAAAGGGGCGATGATACTGGCGAAATTTCGGATGAAGCGGCGAAAATATGAGCATAAGCCTATAAAACTGCGAAGTTCTTTTAAGGTGGTTGGTTTGGGGAAGTCAGCGACGGCGCGAAGTTTGGCAGGGTCAGGAAGAACGCCGTCTTTGGAGATGACATGGCCTAATATTGTCATCTAGGTAACACAGACAAGTTTCCCATTTGAGGCCACTGAGAATAGTGTCCATCATCCTTTCGAATGTGGCTGGAGCATTGCAGAGGCCGAATGGCATCACATTGAACTCATACAAGCCGTCTGGGGTGACGAAAGCGGTTTTCGGCCTGTCGTTCGCTGCCATCGGGACCTGCCAGTAGCCGGAGCGTAAGTCGAGGGATGAAAAATACTCCGCTCCCTGCAAGCAATCCAGTGCGTCGTCGATTCGGGGTAGAGGATAAACATCCTTGCGTGAGATCTTGTTGAGACGGCGGTAGTCCACACAGAACCTGATGGAGCCATCTTTTTTCGTCACCAAGACAACAGGAGAGGCCCAAGGGCTGTGAGAAGGCTGTATTATGCCGCGCCGAAGCATGTCGTCAACATTGTCACGGATGACGCGGCGTTCGCTCGGCGAGACTCGGTACGGTCGCTGACGCAAGGGAGCGTGGGTACCAGTGTCAATTGTGTGAGAGACGGCCAATGCGCGCCCCAAGGAGGGCTGGGAAAGGTCGAAAGAGTTGCGGAAGCGGCAGAGAAGTTCCAAGATTTGGTCACGGTAAGCGGACGGAAGGTCGGGAGCGATGTTACGACGAAAGACGTCGATGGAAATCGGATCGGGCGCTGTCGCACAACAGGCTAAGGCAGTAACTGGGGAACAGGCACGGGTATCGGAGAACTCGGAAGCAAGAGCAGGGTCCAGTTCTTCAATAGAGCCGAGGCATTCGCCGCGAAGAACAAACGACGGGCAAGAAAATGGGTTGGTGACATAGATGGCGCAGTGGCCATCGGAAATCGAGACAACGGCGAATGGAATGAGGAGGCGCTGATGGCGAGTGGCTGCTGCGGTAGGTGTGAAAAGAACACGGCCGCTGAGGAAAGAGTCGGGGCGGAGCGGAACGAGGGTTGAAGAGGAGGGAGGTATGTCGGTGTCGGCAGCTACAAGAAGCTTAGCGGAGCGCACAGGTAGGTCACACAACGAAACATCACACAGGGGAGAAAGCTCAAGTTCCGCACGGGCACAATCAATCACCGCACGGTGGGTCGAGAGGAAATCGCAGCCGAGGATGACGTCGTGAGAGCAGGCGGTCAGCACAACAAACTCGATGGTATAGGCGACGTCGTTGATAGAAACGCGGGCCGTGCAGGCTGCGATGGGGTGGATGCGCTGAGAGGTGGCCGTACGTAGTGAAAAGTCAGACAGCGGCGTTGTCACCTTACGAAGTTTGCGGCGAAGAGCATCACTAATTACTGACACTGCAGCACCCGTGTCGACGAGCGCGAGAACGGGGACGCCTTCAACAGACACCTCAATCACGTTAGCAGGAGAACACGGAGGACTTAAAAAGTTGGCAAAACACGCAGTTCTTGCCTCCTGAACTGCGGCAGTCAGTTTTCCTCTGGGAGAGGGTCCGGGCGGCGGAGCATCGGAGAAATGGAACGTCGACGAGGGGAAGGCGAGCGGCGAGTAGGGTACTGGGAGCGATGTGTAGAGGAGGCAGAAGAGACATTAGGCAAGGGCGTCCCGGAATCGTAGCGGAAATTGCGCATGAAATCGCCAGAACGAGGAGATAGCTGACGGCAAAAGCGTGCGACATGGCCCGGAAGACCTCAGGAATAGCATATCGGTCGATTGTCCTCGGTACGCCAGGGGTTCGTAGGGTTTCGGCGGGGTCGACGAACCGGGACCTGCGGCGGGGGTATAGACGGCGGTGGAGCATAAAAGGCCGGGCTGCTAGGGTAGGCGGCAGAGGTGGGCGAGCGCCGTGTACCGGTGACTGCTTCAGCATAGGTGAGCGGCGCTGCCACAGGAGGAGGTGGGGGACTGGATGGCAGAACTGCAGCGACCTGCTCCTGAATAGCACGACGGATAGTGGGCGTGAGAGATGGCGCAAGACCCCCCGCAGGCGCGCCGGACTGCCGCGTAGATGCGCGTTGCTTGCGGAGTTCGTCGAAGCTTTGGCACAGCTGGATGACGGTAGCGACGGAGGTGGGGTTCTTCGCCAGCAGCATCTGGAAAGCGTCATCGGCTATGTCTTTAAGTATGTGGTTGACTTTATCCCATTCGGACATGGAGGGGTTGACACGCTTGCACAGGTCAACGATGTCCTCGATGTAGCTTGCGAACGTCTCGGAAGGGAGCTGAGATCAAGCACGAAGACGTTGCTCGGCGCGAAGCTTCCGGACGGCGGGGCGGCCGAAAACGTCGGCGAAGCTCGTTTTAAAGGACGACCAGATGGGAAGATCGGCCTCATGGTTGCGAAACCATAGATTGGCAACGTCCGTGAGGTAGAAGAGGACGTTGCTAAGTTTCACGGAATCGTCCCACCGATTGTAAGTGCTGATGCGCTCATAGGAGGCCAGCCAATCGTAGACGTCTTGGTCATCGGTGCCACTAAATGGAGAAGGGTCACGCTGGCGCTGCACCCCGTGACAAAGTACGGTGGCAGGGATGGGCTGCGATGGTTCACTCGGACCTTCCGGCATGGTGGCGGAGACGAGGAGCGTTCCACTTCGAAGTTCCAGGATGAGGACCGGGACGGGAACCGAGGCACCTCCACCAAGTGTCAAGGCGTTTATTTGAAGCACAGGTCGGTTGGTCTTGGTTGACCGGCGACACGACGGGCACACTCACAGGCGTCGTTCGAAAAACCCAGCTGCACTTCGTCTGCTTCTTCGTTGTCCCGCTTGAACTCGTCCGCTTCTTCGCGGCGCTGCGCCTGTCGGTCCCATTACACATGATTCAAATGCCACGGGTGGCGACTGTTACAGGGCCGATGTTGGTTGGGTGCGATGATACAGTGCCTACTCGTAAAGTGGCTTGGTCTGCATTTGGTCTCAGAGAATAACTCCATTAAGACACGGTTTCGGTTAACGGATCTGAAAATCACGATTGATCAAGTGAATACTGCAGCGGCGACTTCTCAGTGCCTATGCATCTTAGACCGCGCTGCTTTACCGAGTGAAATTCGCTCGTATAATGCCGTTCAGCTGCTCGTCCCCGCAGTACTTCATTTTTAGCATATACATTTAAGCTCACGTCACATCCGACCATCCATGGCCGGATGCCGCTCGATAGACAACATAACGAAGTAAACGAATTACATCTCTGATTGCCTTAGAGTCCGCGCGCAAAGTATAACTGGTGTGAACCTGCAAGAGACGATGCCCTGCCCGCGTACAATGTGCGGACTTAGCATCCACTCAACGACGGAAGAGTCGCCGTTCCCGCAGCCTAAGCGAGTTCTGACTTGGTTGCAGCATTGGCGCTCTAAATTCATTCAGAATAGAAAAAGAAAAGAGGAGGAAAACAGTTTAATGACCAAAAAATGGTGTTGACAGAGGTGGTGGCAGGAGTACTCAGTCCAGGACCCCAGTGGACTTGGTCGACGAACGCACCATTTGGATGAGCACTCGTTGGCTCTGCAAGGTGACACAGATCAAACACCGCCCGTCAAATGCATACGGCCCAAGGGGTTTGCTTGTGGGGCCTGCTGCATGCCTCGTCATGCATCCTCAGCGACCGTAACCGCTCGAAAGAGGAATGACTTTGCGTCCTCAATCCTCCCAGGCTTTGGACTGCAAGATGTGCTATGGAGCCCCGCTAAACAGCTTAGAAGCAAACTCCTTGGACTGTATGCTTTTGACGGGGGCTGTACCTCTCACTGCTCGGGTGCCGCGTTTGGCGTTTGTAAATGTTGCGGTTTAGCCCGGCACCCCCCATGGTAGATGAAAGAGTGTCGACTAGCGCTGCTCCGGGGGCAGGCGTTTTGGTATTGGGCGGGATGTATTTTGGGGAATCTTGAAAGGTTTAGTAAAGTATTCGTTTGAATTGGACTCCAGACATTGATCTGCTCTGGGGAGAGGCATCTGTGTGACGGTAGGTAAATCAGATGGTCGAGCTGCAGGGACTCGAGACGTTCTGAATAATTCGGTGGTAGAAGACCAAGAAGGGGGGGGGGTGGAATGCAGCTCCACTCGGCTGGTAAGATCGCGAGCTAACGTGTTAACCCCCTTGTACCCTTCGAGGCCCTCGTGACTGGGGCCCACGCAATGCGATGATGTTCGGTGAGGCGGGAGACCAAGATAATCGCTGCTCGAGTGAGTGGTTGGCCTGTCGTGTAATGGCGGAAGACATGTTGAGTGTCGATGATGATGTAGGAAGTGTCACCGATGTTATCAAAATTTGATCGCCAGTGTCACCGCAATGGCCTCTACTGTGGCAGGGGTCTCGGCTTGTTCAGAGGCCGTTAGAACCGGGTTGAAACTATGGCTAAGGGCTGCTACCGTGAAGGCGCCACCATCCGGGGAGGCTGCCACACCCCTGTGGACTGCTTCGGAGACTCGAGTTCTTTGCGTAGGCACCGAACCCTGACCAGGTGGCGTCTCGCGTGCAGATCATGTGCATGTGCTTTGGTATTGAGGACACCTGAATATTGTTTCGGATCTCTTCTTCTTTCACTCCCTCCCTTGTCCCTTCCCTTACGGCGCGGTTCAAGTGTCGAACGATATATGAGACAGATACTGCGCCATTTCCTTTCCCCAAAAAACCAATTATTATTATTATTATCTCATGCCAGAGCGACTGTTTGCATACCAATGCTTGCAGGTCTTCCGGGGTGCCAGTCACGTTTGAGGATCTCTGTCCGCCACGGTTGTCTGGAGCCTGACCTTCTGTGGTGTAAGGTCTGCGTCGCGCAATTCGTCAAAAGTATTACGCAGTCCGACGGCTGAGAGCCTTTCATACGAAGTATTGGTTTTGGTGCAGGGTTTTACACGGGAGCTCCCCTCAGCTTGTGTGTAGGATTGATTGGGGCAGACCGTAGGCGATCTGACTGATTATGAGGCCATTCACCAGCCTAAGTGTGTCCTTTTCTCTCCTCCCTTCGCGGTATTTGGTGATGCATCTGATCACGCAGGTGATCTGGTTCACTGTCGTTTGGGGGTTTTGATTGTGTGAAAGCCACAGAACCAGGACGTAAGTGGTATTCACCTCTGATTTTGTGACCCTCGTATATGTCCACCGAAACTGGGGACGTGTAACCTCTTCCATGGGCTCGAATGATTTTAGATTTACCTGGAGCGCAATGCCTATCTCTACGTTGGGCGAAATGTTCAAATGTTCCGAGCCCTTCGTTGTCCAGATTGTTATGTCATCGGCATAGTGTATAACTGATGCCAGATAGGGTGTGGAGTTCCCGGGAAAGGGAGATCATGGCAATGTTGAATAGCGAGGGGGATATAATGGCTCTTAGCATGGTAAGGCTTGTTGTTGATACTGATGGGGTCAGAGCGGGTGGTCCCGATTCCGAAAGGGCAAGGCAGTTTTTTCAGAACCGGGACGCATAATTCTTGTATTGCACGAACAGGTAGGATGAACAAAATGCGCCGAGCTTCAATAATGGAATAAGAACATACGCCCGAGTACATCAAAGAAGTAAAGGACGTATATATTTCGCCAAGTCAAAGTAAAATGTTATCTATACACTTTTTCGGAGCTAACGAACCACGTAAGCCCATCGCAGATGTTTTCGCGCATGCGCCATACTATTTATTACTATTCTTATTCGGCGTCATTTAAAAAAAAAACGTCCCTGCGCAGCCTTCTAGAATTATTGAGTAGGCCTGAACCAGGATGGTTGCCTTCAGCGGCCGTCATCGGAACGCGAACCGGAGCCAAGGAATAAAAATTGATTGGTTCGAAAAGGATTTCGAAAAGTTTGTAAAATGCGAAAGCCCTCGCTGAACGAGGTTGAACCCTGCGCCAGCAGTCGGCCGACCTTCCTATCTCTGCAGCGCCGACGACGAGGCGGCGGGTTCGGACTTGGACCGCTTCTTCTTCGAGCTTTTGCCGCCGGATTTGGCGCCTCTGGCCGCCCCTGGGCCGCCCGGAGAGACGGTGTGCGAGTCGTTGGCGCCGTCCTCTGGGCCCCTGGTCAGCGCGTCCCTATCCTGGGGGCACTCCTCGAACACCTTCACGGTGACCGCCAGCATGAACTGCGCGCCAGAGAAAGCGTGCTCACAGTCAAAGACGGCCGAGTTGAGTGTGTGTCGCAACGCCGCTCACAGTTAAGGCTGGACCGGTAGAGATCGAAAGCGTTCGAATTGGTTCAAGAAGCCATGGAAACGGGTAGGTCTCAAGGCGCAAGCTTTATAACTGGGATTTCTTTACATAATTACGCGCTCTTGTATTTCCCATAGTCTCCGGCTCGATTCTAAAACGGAGACCATACAAGCCTTGCATGTTTCCCTAGTCCCATGATAAGGCCTGCATTGTCTTTGCACACTGACCAATCGAGTGCCTCACTTTTCACTCCACCACAAGCCAGTAAGTACGCACCACAACATTGTTCAACGACATACAACCGCCATCTGGCACAGGAACGCGCGCTCTATCATGCCCGGTAGGAACGTACAAAGGGGCCATTCGGGCCCTCGGCCTGTATGGTCTCTCGGTCCCCGCAGCTCATCTGAGGGGTCGCCGTTTTGTAGAACCAGTGAGCAACGGTAATTCAACACGATCGTACGAATTCGGCAAACCGTTATCGCACCTAAAAGGCAGTTGGGCGCCGAAGTACCTCGAGTTCACCTACTGGTTACCAGCTATCCTGCACTGCTAATGCAAGATTCGACCACGATGACATTAATAACCATTCATCCATACATGGAACTAATGAAAATTGCAGCTTTTGTCGAGCGTCGTTGAGGTCAGCAGCGCAGCAACTTTTGATGATCTTCGAAGGAGCCCTCTGCGTCGAGAGGGACTCGACGAGTAGCTAACACTATGAATCCGTACCGGATCTGCTTGCAGCACAGACCACTATGTTAAATTAACTGCCAATGATTAACGACCTTCTATTTTTAGGAAGATAATTATTCCCCTTCAACAATTGTTCTTACGATGTCTTTAAATATCTCAATTTCGGCGTTTTTTTGTTTTGTTTTTTCAAGTGCTGCATTGTTTTTATGAACGGATTTCAAAGTGCGACCGCGTTGTTCTTGCTAATAAAATTTTCTAAATTAATTTTATTCGTTAATCTAAATACATTTTCTTTGTACTCTCTTCACTGTATACATACATCCTTAAGGCTTGTACTAATGCTGTCTCGATGTCTCACTCACTGCTTACATTTCCGTCAATGTAAGCTGCATACAACGTCGACTTTTATCTGGAATACTTCGCGAAGTTTCAATTCCTGCTATCATATTAAGGATATTATCCATCTTAAACGGACTGCAATTAAAACACAACTATATGCAAGGCTGCAAGGCTAAAATCGCTTTTTAATACAAAGCTAGAAATTATGAACAAACGCTTCTGGTTTACGCGGCTGCCACCTGTTGCTGCACTCCGCTGAGCATCACAAGTTACCGCAGTAATTTCGGATGTTGAATACCATTCCACTAATTTCCTTTCACATCAGAACTAGTCGGGGCGAGTGCATGCAGCATTAAATGTCCGATTCTGCATAATGTAGGAAGACAGTATCAACGTACCCGGTGATAATTTTGCCACACTGTATTTGTCTCTCAATTACAAATACAAATGTCTATTGAGTCGCGTGGGGGTCGCTACTGGCCGCCGACTGATGGCACTACTTTGTTCTTCCTGACCAGGACGGGAGTTTTGCGGACTAAGAGATATAGAGTCAGGTACCATGAGATAGACACGTTGTGCGGTGCGTGTGGAGAGGAGGAGGAAACGGTTGAACACTTGATACTTTTATGTAAAGGGCTTCACTCTACAGTAGAAAGCAGCGGAGCTGATTTATTCAAAGCATTGGGGTTTAAGGACAGTGAAGGAAAAGTAGATTTTAAGCGGGTAGAAGTAAGCAAGCGATGGTTATCTGATTGGCGGTTAAAATCAACAGAAGAGTAAAATTTCACAAGTCATATGGCTAGGTGGCTTGAACCACCGCCCGATTTAAAGGGTTCAGCATCCGTCCATCCATCCATCCATCCATCCATCCATCCATCCATCCATCCATCCATCCATCCATCCATCCATCCATCCATCCATCCATCCATCCGTCCGTCCGTCCGTCCGTCCATCCGTCCGTTCGTCCATCCATCCATCCATCCATCCATCCATCCATCCATCCATCCATCCATCCATCCATCCATCCATCCATCCATCCATCCCATCCCATCCCATCCCATCCATCCATCCATCCATCCATCCATCCATCCATCCATCCATCCATCCATCCATCCATCCATCCATCCATCCATCCATCCCATCCCATCCCATCCCATCCATCCATCCATCCATCCATCCATCCATCCATCCATCCATCCATCCATCCATCCATCCATCCATCCATCCATCCATCCATCCATCCATCCCATCCCATCCCATCCCATCCCATCCCTCCATCTTTCGAAGTTGTGCGTGGACATAGCGAAGAAACATTTCTCAGCAAGCTGAAGGAAGAACAGCGGGAAGCCCAGCTCGGCGCGCTGGACGGTGTCACTAAGCTCACCGAGTTGTCTTTTTCACAGAAATGCTGAGCAAGTAGGAAAAGGTAAAACAGGAACAGTAGCGCTCTGCTAGCTTCGTTCACTGTCTTGACCATAATTACTTGCGCAGGGCACCAGCAAAAAAAAAAAAAAAATCCTTGACCGGCTCGCCCACCCTAGTGCCATGCTGAACTGAGCCCTCCGTATAGTCGAATGTTAATGCATGTAAATTTTTCTCAAGAAGCTCCCGATGTCGCAGAATGTGCCGAAATAGCTTTCCAGGTGAGGTGTAGTTCTTACACGGGATGCAACTTTGTCGGCATCAGTGATTGCATGATTACTGGGTGAACCACGTACATCATTTCGGAACACGGCAGCGGATGTAGCAGTGTAAACTCCCCTCATACGCGTGTGTTCTACGCAGAGCGTGATATGCGCACGCAAGGGTTGGGAGCCCATACTCACGGCGAACATCTTCTCCCAGCCGGCCACGGCCAGCCAGTTCATAGACTTTTCGTCCCTCTCCTTCATCGAGTCGATGACCGCGCGCCCCAGGCTCTGCGTGGAAGATGTGAGGAGCCATGACGCTTTCAGGAGGAGTATGCTGGTTTGTCCGCAATGGTTAGGCTGTACACAGTGTAGGAGACGCAGGTGGTATTGGCAGCGCTCGTGTTTTGTTGTCCTTTCTGTCTACAACGATGTTTAAAGGCACGCGAGGACAACTGCATGCTTATTAAACATCTATTCTGTGGCACTTTCTGCGATTGTTGACGTAATTGTCCGGCAGGAAAAGACATACTTAGTGCTGAGAAAATTGCTTTCTAAAATTTTCCCACCCCTTGATTGAAACTCACAATGTCTACACCGAAATATCACAGTTTGAAGTGAATGGCGGTGTAGCCTAGCCTCTAAGATTCGTGTAAAAAAAAATAATCGTTTAGACCCATCGCAGCTTACTTGCGAAATCTGCCAGACGGTGGCGACATTGTACTTAGTTTTTTTTTTGCCTTTTCTATAAACGCTCCTGCTATCAGAGAAAATTATCACTTCTTTTATTACAGCACCGTAATCTGTCGACATAGGTGGAGGAGGTGGAGTTAAATTTGTCCCCAGTGTCTCTTTATACGTAAGCATTACATATCCACGCTGACTGCCTAGTTTACTACGAGCACAGGCTGCCGTCGCTGTACCAGTTTCCGCTGCGTAAGAAGTGCAATAAGGTTAATGGTTTATGGGGGTTTAATGTCCCAAAGCGACCCAGGCTATGAGCGACGCCGTTGTGAAGGGCTCCGGAAATTTCGACCAGCAGGGGTTCTTTAACTTCCACTCACATCGCACAGTACACGGGCCTATAGCATTTCGCCTCCATCGAAATGCGACCCCCAGGCCGGGACCGAAAGGAGTCTTTCGGGTCAGCAGCCGAGTGCCATAACCACTGAGCCACCACGGCGAAGAAGTGCAAAAAAGTTCAAGCGACGCTGACATTTCGATAAGAATGTGTGAGTACGTATACGATCATTGCCAGTTGAGGATTATCGCATGAAGCGCGTTTGATATGGTCATGGCGACTTAAGCCCCGGTCCTCGACACTTGTATCAGTGCCGCTACATGCTACGTCTATAAAAGGGTAACCTGGCGCCTTACTGGCTCAGCCCAAAGAACACTATCTGCGGGAGGTAGGTACAAGTTTACTGCGGCGTGCTTGAGGGTTGATTCGTACTTGATTGTAATCGATTTTATTGCCTTCAGGAATCGCAGCGGTCGGGTACTTCGAACATTCCTTGCCTCGCAGGAGAAAATGCGCCTACATCGGCAGATAAAAGGCATGGAGCCAGGCACACCGCACTCGCGAGGGCGGCGTCTATTACACAGCGGGGCTGCGGCCTCTTGTTTCTGCAGCCACAGCTGTACGAAGGAGTGTTTAAGCTCCAAACGAACACCTTCCCCAACCCCGCCATATTTGCCCGCATATACCCTGGGGTCTACTCTCCCTCCTGTCAACTATGTGGCCAACATGCCACACTATCCCAGATACTGTGCGCTTGCCCTTAAGACTCCATTCCGCGAGGTTTGCAACTCTCGAATGCAGACCAGGGGAGGCCGCATTGCTCAGTTCTGACTCGAACATACAGATCCGGGCTGTGACAAGAGCCCTAGAAGTCGCCGAACGCCCCGGGCTCAAGGCTGCTTCATGGGGCTATAACCCCACACCAACTGCTACCTTGGTCGACGAAAATAAAGTTTATCCTCCTCCTCCGACACGGTAAAGAGCTTCGCTACATACCACTGTGTTTTAAAATGAAACTAACGTGTTCGCCCGCTGTCCGAAGAGAATGCTACTTAGTTGGACCTCGAAAATAAGGGATGTGTGACGAAGGGGGAGGAGATGCTACCCCTTCGTCGTTCCAGGCGGAGGGCGGAAAGTCAAGAAGCATTTTTTCAAGTTGACTACCACCATTATACACATTTAAAACCGTTTTATCATACTTTGGACCATGCATTGTTTCGAAGTGAAATCCCTGTGGCTAATGAACAAGCATTTTTGGGTTACTGGGAGGGAACATTTCTTTTCGGACGTTATTGAGAGTGTATTGTAAAAAAAAGAAAGAAAAAGCCAAATGTGCAAGCTCAGCGAAAGCTGCATTCGTGCTACATGTGTTTTGCTAATGCCTAAAGCTTTGCGGCAACCTGGGACACCAAAACGACAGCAACAGGCGCGAAGTGTACGTGGCGCTGGTCACGTGATGGCACCAGCGCCAGGAACGTGACCGGTGACGTCGCTGTATGTTGACGGTTCATGTGAAGAGCCTCCCTATAAAAAAAAACTAAAATTGGAGCCATTTGTCCTCCCCAGGAGCTAAGCTCTGACAGCGAGTTATACTCAGCACCCCCCGAAGGCACCTACTTCGTTGCCGGCATGGTCAGAGATAGGAAATTCTATGCGGGCACTAACGTCTGCGGAACATTGTGGCCAAGGCGACCATAATGACATGGACACAAGTGGTACAACGCCGTCGCGGTGGCTCAGTGGTTATGGCGCTCAGCGGCTGACCCGAAAAACGCTGGTTCGATCACGGCTGGGGCGGTCGAATTTCGATGGAGGCGAAATTCTAGAGGTCCGTGTACTGTGCGATGTCAGCATACGTTAAAGAACCCCGGGTGGTCGAAATTTCCGGAGCCCTTCACTACGGCGTCTCTCATAGCCTAAGTCGCTTTGGGACGTTAAACCCCAATAAACCAAACTAACAAGTGGTACAGTGCCGAGAACAGCCAGTTGCAGCGAAAGTGGCCTACCAGGATAATAATATCTCATTGGTGAGCAGAGAAAGGCGAGAGTTTTCGGTTAACACATGCAATGACGACGGTGCCGTCGTTACCGTCACACAGCCTCTTATTTCAGGTGTCACTTACATGTGCGTGGAATTTGGTTTTGCTAGTGATTAAGAAACCAGAGCTACGCAGTATGCAAAAGGTCCGGATGTCTGTACGCCACGCAAACGCTGACGAGCGGGCCTTCGTCCTGGAGTTATGATTACGATAATCACCCGCAACTCCGGAATAACGATAAAGGCTGTGGTGGTGATTACGAGAGATGATGATGATCATGATGGTTGCGTTACTTTGCCACAGGACTGTTTGTACCTCCGTTCAAAATTTGTCATTGGAATCAAATAGACTGCCTTACTAAATTTTACAATATTGTTTTTTCTGTCTTTATTGATTTCAGTCCCCTCCTTACCTGTAATATGACCCCCAAGTGTTGCTCTCCCGCAAGTATTATCATTTACGTTTTGTTTCTTTTTCTGTTATGTTTTTCTTTCCCTCTTTCTTTCTAACACGATGCTGTCCAATTGAATAGCCTTTCTACGCCTCCAAGATGCTTGGCGATTCTCCTAGAGTGGTTATGTGACATTTCTTGCTGGGAAGACAACGACAACTACTGTGGTTCCTTTCCTTCCAGTCTACGACATCTCTCCGGAGCAAGGGGAGGTGGTGAGATATACTCTTTGGGAGGGCGGCCGCATCTGGGTAGGACAGTGTCATATTTGGAGATAACTGTGAGGGGCCTGCGGACTGCACCGGTCCCAAATGGGACCCAAATGACCGAGGCCCCGCACCTGGAAGTGGAAGGGGTGGACGCCGGCCCTCTCGAGGTGTGCGATGGCGTTCTTGCGGATGAGGGCCTCCAGCAGCACCGAGTCGGCCACGCTGTCCACCATGGAGGTGAGCTGGTAGCCGACGGCGCACCCGTGCGCCCGGAATTCCGGGTCGTCCTGCAGCTGGGTGATGCTCTTGCCGCGGAACTTGCGGAACAGCTCGATGTACTCCGGGTGGGCCAGGAACATGGCCGAGAAGATGATGACGCCATAGTCGCGGTTAGCGGCCATGAACTTCTTCCACGACCCCTGGATGGCGCGCCGCTCGCGGTCGATCAGGCCCGTGCGGGGGTCGGGAACTTCCTTGCGCAGGGCGGCACCCATGGCTTCTCCTTGGGGGCTGGGTGCGGTCTTCTTCCTCCACGTTCCTTCGTCGATCGCCTTCTTCTTCTTATGGCAAGCTCATTGAAGGTGGCGAGATGGAGAAAGGAGCGGAAAACATAGGTGAGTCGTTGTTGTTGTCCTCAGGGAGACAATGGCGCGTACCCACTGCGGGGGATTGACCAAGACACAGGCGGCGGCTGACACGTGCTCAAAAGGTTTAGAAAAAAGGAATGCAGATTTGGTTACTTAAATTAAGCAAAAATCTAACACTGTGAGCTCGGTGACTGAAAATGGGAATGGAGCTAAATGTGCAGTGTTTATGGGGTTTTGGTTACAGTCTAATTTTTCACATGAGTAGCCAGAAGATGAAATTCAGAAAGATTTTGCAATAGCAGCCTATTCGTGTCTAAAATGAAACTTTGAATGGCAGAGAGCGCATAACTGTTGCGATGCCCAAGAGTAAAAGCACCAGTAGACAGAACAACACCAGCAGACAGACTTAGACCTAGCTGTCGTAACGGGTGCTCCAGCAGGCGCCTCCGTAAAGAGGAGAAGGGAGGGCAGGTCAACAAGATGTGATCTATCGTCTCGGGTTCGGCGCAGAGCGGGCACAATGGGGAGACCAGACCTATGTAGGTAGAAGTTTAATTGAGGCACGCGACAACGCAGACGCGTGAAAGACACCTCAGGCTTGAGCGATCGCCATCCTTTACTGCACCACGGGTAGAGAAGTTGCTGGAGGTCACGAGAGGAAGTAAGGGCTGTGTGCTTCAGATTCTTTCAATAGCGGATACCTGCGAAACCTGGCCGCTGTAATAAATGCGCAGAGCGGAAGGAGAGTCATGACTGGGCCTTTGAGAGATGCCTTCGCCAAGGTATCAGCAACCTCATTTAGGCAAATGAGTTCCTCTGTGCACATTGTGGTGGTGGCGCTGCTGCAGTTACCGGCGTGGCAAAGAAGACGAGGGCGTGGAGGGCGCGTGTCCGTAGCCGAGACGTGGAAACTGTGCGATCCAAATTTTGGTAGGTCATCCCATGCTTGCCACATGCAACTGGTCATTTATATAGTCACCGCCTGGTTATGGCAAATCCCCCTTGTGGGTATGTGCCATTGTGTGAGGTCAACAACAACAACAACAACAAGTGGGCAGTGTTGGAACGCAGCGGGCGTTGCTATGTTGGCTGCGAGAGACCCGTGGGGTTGTGTGCTGTGCCGCAGCACTGTGACGGCTTCGGGCCGCCATCTCGCCAGTGCCCGCCTTGGCGAGCTGCAACGACGCGACGACTTCGCTCCTCCGCTTGGGTGACTGCCGACCTTTGTCACCTGGCAAACCAACGCTCCGGACCAGCGGCTTCACGTGTCATCGGGGCCCACCTCGATCCGTGGGTGGCACGGGACATTTGTGGCCGCGAAGGCATTAGGCCACAAGCCAGAACACTGTCAGGTAGACTGGAGCCCTACGCGGCCGTCTCTCGCAAGGCCACCGCCTGGCTATGTGCGCACCTGTTCGGATTTTGTATTAAGGCACAGTGATGTCCTCCTTATGTTATAAAGGCGGCGTTACCAACGTATATATTGGTGTCTTCTTTGACGGGCGCGGCGAACCACCACACACGTGCACCCGAACCAACCGTAATGAACACACGTGACGTGGTACCAAAAATTTGAGTAAGCGGAATGCGTATGAGTCCGTAGACGCGGTTAGAGAGGAAGAAAGGGATAATGAATCCGACTCAATTATCAGGGATAATGAGTTGGTATGAATGACGTAGAAAAAAAAGGCTGTACCAACAAAAAAAATATCTTGAGCTTATGCGTGAGTTGGAGCACATATGTTGTCTCCTGTAGCCCTGCTTCCGAAGCGGTTGACTGAACCCTTCCCTGGAGGGCCAGCAGGGACTGGTTCAGCGGGTCTCAGCCGTCACCGAAGCCACTACAGTCGTGGACTGTGGGTTGCACGAGCACGGAGGCGCGCCATTCCAGAGAAGGTGATGCATCACCTTTTCTGGAATAAAAGTCTATTCTCTCTCTCCGCCTTCTAGGTCAACAGGAATCCCGAAGTCTATTTCACTTCCTACGCCGGTTTAGTCCACCCTCCTGCGAATGTGCCTTCGTTCTTCTTACGGAGACTTGCTTCCCGAGCAATCGGGAAACTATTGCATTTTTCGCTTGAAAAGGCTAAAGTTGTAGATTTTCCTAAAGGGCATTCCACCCAGCCAGCGAACTACATTCTTAACTGGCTACTTATGGTGTTGCTGCCCAGCGCTTTTTTTATGGATATTTTTGTTTTTCTCCGGTTTCAACCAGTAACCTCGATACACCACAACCTGCACTTTGGAAACGCTGAACAGACGTGGACGGATCAGCTCCCAACTCCTGACGTCACCCACATCAACTGAACTACAAGCCCTGAGAGACGACGGCCACTTCAGGGCAGACTATAGTACGTATCTTAAATTCTGTACTTAAGGTACATCGTAAACACTAAATATTTGACACATTTACGAAAGAGAATTAAGTACTCCATCTTAAATATTTTTAATGTGAGAGCTTTAGCAAGGCAATGACGGCGAAACCTGTCCGGCGTCGTTGTCTGTGAAGCCGCCACCTGCTAACAACGGCTAGAACAAAACACCGGTTATAGTGAAACGTCGACTGTAATGAAACATCGGCTATAAGGAAACACCGACTCTAATGATACACCGGCGATAGCAAATGGAAAGGATATTTCAGTGACAGGTGATAGTCATTACGTTCTGGTGATTATAAGAGGCTTAGTGAATTTTCAAGTAGCGGTAGTGGTCGTAGTGGTACAGCATACCCAGCAATTCCGCACAAAAGCATTTTTGAGCAGGAAACCCTTTATGAACTCATTTTTTTTTTCATATAATGTAAGATTTCACTATAACAGTCGATATATCCGCAGATCACCCGATGACAGTATTGCATTTTTAGTGCTATTCACGTTTTTGCTGTTGTCAAAAGAGTTCCCCATTGGTTTTCTATGGCAGGCTCAACTGTTCAATCCGATCGCTGGAAATACTTTAAAAGAAGGACTTTGCTACATATCAGAATAATGGACCATTACCTTCAATATTTTCATAACGGTGTCTTACAATTTTCCAATTTTCAAAATTTTTGCTAGAGAAAGCTGGACTTGCGTACCCGAGGCTGCAGAACGATAGCGTAAAGAAAGTAAGGTAGAGAAAAATTCTCTCGCATTTCCTCCACATCAATCCAACTGACCGCCCCTAAATTTATTTTTTATTTATTTTTTGCGGTGTTTTGTAGCGATTTGCTGAGATAGTTTTCAAGATACTTTAACCAGGGTGATTGGTGACAGGATCAAGAAGGAATAGCCTTGTTTGGACTTGACTATGAGCATGCACTGGCGTAGAAGGCATCACTGAACGGCCGATATACTGCCGAGTGCTATGCGCGTGAGATCCAGAGCGGAGGGCGCAAGAAAAGCAGAAAATATATTTAATAATTTCGTCTGTGAGGAAGTCTGCGGTCAGGTACACTGTTAGAGCAAAGGTAGTAGTACTTTGGGGAACGACAAGGTAAGTTTTTGGGCGAGTTGGTTTCGATATTCCATGGCTACAGCGTAACGAACGTCACGTTCGTTGCGTTCGTTGCGCTGTAGTCGTGGAACTTTGGGGTAGTAACTTCTTCACATATGTTACTACCCTGTCAGTAACTGCAGTTAGTAACGGGAAGGTTAGTAACAGTTACAAACCCATTGGGTTAGTAACGGCTGCTAAGCGCAGTTAGTAACGGGAAGCTAGTAGTACTTACTAAGGAAATAAACATAAACTCGCATATGTTGCTAGGATTTTCGTACGGTGTGCTGGCGTGGGTTGTTAAATCTCTGCATGCTGGAAAAATAAAGCTACATAGTGAATTTCACTAATTCTCTAAAGTAGTCAGAGCTGTCAGAGCGTGCTGGCCGTATATCGCACTTAGGTTTAGGCTTATTGCGTATTACATGTACAAATTATGTGAGGCGATGGCATCAAACAACCTTACCGGGGCCACAACGGCTCAGAATGCACGAAAAGAGCGAACCAGGAAGAGACACACGTAAATCTTTTTCAGTCTTATATACTCCGTAAATCTGACTCTCGTTACGGTTTATGGTTTATGGTTTATGGAGGTTTAACGTCCCAAAGCGACTCAGGCTATGAGAAACGCCGTAGTGGAGGGTGTGATGACCCCCATAATGCGCAGGTCCACACGGGACGGAGAGGCAAAGAGACACCGTATGGCTCAGTTTAAACAAACAGGTATATTCAATAATTACACATGATTAAGGTTATACATCAGAGGCTGGGGCGTCCGAGCTTACGTGCCGACGACTTCATGGGGGCGATGGAGTGGCTCCGGAGTTGGGCTCGAGCGGTTGCTGGCAGAAGCTGCACGCCGTCGGGCTTCGGCGCTGAAGGCCCTCTTCGCTAACGATGTCGTCCTGAGCGTGTATGCAGTAGAATTTCAATAGTCGTCCGTTTCTTCGAGGATGGTTCACAAACCCTTCCTCTAGTGTCGTTCGGCTTGAAAGATGAACAGGAGGCGAGCTTGTAGATGATGACAGCAGAGCATAATTTTACAACAGAACAAACTTTGCACTACTTTACTCATCGACCGGGCAGGTTAGTGCCTAAGTAGCATCACATTACATGCTAAGCATGGAGCCCCAGCTCAGACTGGACTGCATCCGTTTACATGCGCTTTTAAGCGCTTGATTAACAAAGGACTAAGGGCGGTCATTTCCAGTGGCCCGCCCAAAGCATCAATTCTCCAATCCAAAATAACATGCGAGATGGGGACAACCCCCTTGGGTTGGGCTTAGCCTCGAACCCAGAGTCTGTTAACAATACAAACTAAATAAACAACAAAAACGCCACCACTCTCTCTCAAGTGAGAGTATACACAGGCTCTCTCTTCGGAGCTAATTCACTAGCGCATGTCTTTCCACATTCTTGGCGAGTACTGCCTGTCCGCCATGACAGGTGTCCGTCACGGCCCTTCTGGGAAGCTGTGGGTGCCTTCCCGGCGATAGCCCACGACAAAGGGGGGGGGGGGGGGGAAAGAATGTTGTCTTCGCGGTAGCGCATAGCGTCGGCTGTGGTACGGCGCGCTCTGGCCCGCTGACAGCTCCCTTGTCCTGGAATGTGCCCGGAAATTGGGGAGGATAAAGCCTGTTTCCCCGGGGCGGCGGCGGGTCCGGTTGTTCTGGTCGTCACTCAAAGAGCATGGCTGGGTAATTGATGATGCCGCTGTCACGGGTCTCCGTCTACGCCGCGCCGTCGAACGTGGATCCTCGTAGCACACACGGAATGTCACACTCGCTCACCCTCCAGAAGAATGTTCTCCGAACATTTGAGTCCACGCAGCTCCCCTTGTCTTTCTGAATCGCCTCGCACAGTGCGTCCGACAAAACACTTTTCGCTGCACTCAACACCACTGCACAACACCATATGCCTCCGCTGTCAATACTGGCGTCTCCAGGGGCAGCACTGATCTTCTTTTACAGATAAACATGAAACTCAGCACCCAAGCCTCTCTTTTCTAGTCCAAACTGGACGAAATAAATTTACCACAGTTATAAAGGAGCTCCCACTTCTAGCACGATCACGGCACAGACAAAAATATAGATAACGAAAGGAAGTAGGGCAGGTTCTGCATGCGCTCCGCATGCTCTCCTGTGAAGGTGTTACTTAATGACAGAAAGGTTTAACTACCAACTCCGATAACTTAACACATAAGCACATAGCAATGTTATGAGCTGCGGCATTACACAATTCTAACCAGTTCACAACTCCGCTCTGTTTACGCCATTAGTCCGACTTAGCTTTCCGATTTCGCAGCGGATATCGGCCTTCATGAGTCATACTAAGTAAGTCTGTGCCCCTTTGTCTGCTTTGGGACTCGCGAGGGCTCGTGGCAGGAGCCTCTCCTGGCGTTATCTGCGCGGCAACCTCGCGCGCTTCTTCTTCTAGCAATGCATGAAGTAAATCCGGTGGCATTCCGGCCGTCACCTCGGGCGCCTGCCGAACAAATGCAGGAGAGGGCGTTTCTTGCGAACTATCTGCGCGCTCCGCTTCACTTCTGTCCCCATCAAAATCCGCGCTTTCCCTTTCCTCATTTCGTGAATACTGAACCGGTGCCGACTTGAGGCGATTTGCGTGTATCCTTATCAAACGCCGGTTCACGTCTCGGACTCTGAAGTTTACCGGAGAAAGCTTCTCGACAACCTCGCACGGTCCTCTCCACTTCGTCTGGAACTTACGAGCTAGCCCAATCTGCCTTTGGCAGTTTTCAATGTACACGCTGTCCCCCACATCAAACGGCGCGTCTCTAGCACTGCGATCGTGCACCTCCTTCCTGCGCTTCGCCGCTTTCTTTAAGGACTCCTTTGCGATGTCCCTCGCCACTTGCAAGCGCGATTCTAGCTGAACCTTATAGTCGTCCAGTGAAGCGTATGGGACACGACGGGGGCCCTCTGGCACTTCACTAGGCTGGTCCGGGTCTCGGCCGTAGAGAAGAAAGAATGGCGATTCGCCCGTGCTCTCGTGTGCTGCGGAATTGTAGGCAAACATTGCATACGGGAGCCACAAGTCCCAGTCCCGCTGGTCGCGCGAAACAAAATGCGACAGGAACCCGGCCACGGTTTGGTTCAGTCGCTCCACCGCGCCGTTGCAAGCCGGATGGTACGGTGTTGTCTGCTTCTTAGCGATCTTAAGCAGCTCGCAAACTCTCCTCATTAGCTGCGACACGAAGTTCGTTCCCCGATCTGTCAAGAGTTGCCTCGGGGGTCCATGTCGGAGCACGATCTGTTCGACAAATGCTCTTGCAACCGTGTCTGCCTTCTGATCTGGGAGTGCTACCGCTTCCGCGTATTTTGAAAGGTGATCGACAAATACTAAAATGTACTTGTTTCCGGAAGTGGTCGTGGGCAATGGGCCCTTTATGTCCATACCTGTCCGCTCGAAGGGAGCCGAAACCTCAGGGAACGGCTGAATTGGAGCTGGTCTTCGTCCCTTGGGTGTTTTTCTTTCGAGACAGGAATGACACTTCGCACAGTAGTCTCTAACATCCTGTCGCATGCCACTCCAAAAGTACAAACGCTCCACACGCCTGCGTGTCTTCGCTACGCCAAAATGACCGGCGCATGGCGCATCGTGAAACGCGCGAAGAACCCTTTCTGTCCACGACCGAGGTATGACGACTCTCTCCGAAGCGGTTTTCTCTGGTCTCCCTTTCCTGGTTGGCCTCGTGCGCCGACACAGGGTGCCGTCTTTGCCAATGAAATAACCTAGCTGTTCGGGGTGAGACGGTGCGCCCTCTAGGCTTTCGATTATTCGCTTCAGGTCAGGATCTTTGCACTGCTCTGTGCGTAATTCGGCGGGGTCGACTACGGGGACAAACTCATCTATAGCTGCCACGGCAGCTGTGCGGCTGAGTGCATCAGCATTCAGATGTGTCTTTCCTGACTTGTGCTCAACTTCAAAGCAGTATTCCTGCAGGTGTAGATTCCATCTAGCGAGTCGCGAGCTAGGGTCCCTGACACTCATCACCCATTTCAGAGGATGGCAGTCTGTGACTAGCTTGAATTTGCGGCCGTAAAGGTAGCATCTGAAGTGCTTTACTGCCCAGACAACGGCGAGGCACTCCCTTTCCGTAGCTCCGTACTTTTGCTCTGTGGGGCTCAGCTGTCGGCTAGCAAAAGCAACGGGATGTTCTTTGCCCTCGATAACCTGAGATAGCACGGCACCCACTGCGAACTTTGACGCATCTGTGGCCATAACGAAGGGCAAATTAAAATCCGGGTGGCGCAACAGCGGTGCACTCATTAGCTTCCTTTTCAGGGCCCCAAAAGCATCCTCCGCGTTTTCGTCCCAGCGAAAGGCGACATTTTTGGCTGTTAAGGCGGTGAGCGGCTTAGCGAGCTTGGCGAACTCCTCTATGTGCCTTCGGTAGTAACCGATCAGGCCGAGAAACTGCCGGACCTGGCGGACGCTAGTCGGGGATGGAAAATCCGAGACACACCTTAGTTTCTCAGGGTCCGGTCGCACGCCGCCAGCTGAAACAACGTGCCCGAGGTATTTCACCTCGTTTTTGAGGAATTGGCACTTAGAGGGCTTCAGCTTGAGACCCGCTCCTCTTAGTCGCACCAAAACCTGCTCAATATCGCGCAAATGGTTCTCAAAACTGTCACTGTATATGATAATGTCATCCATATACACGAAGCACAGCCTCCCCAGAAGACCTGCCAGGATAACATCAGCGGTTCTCTGCCAGACAGCAGGGCTGTTGGCCAGACCCATCGGCATTCTTTTCCATTCATAGTGCCCTGAGGGCGTGTTGAATGCCGTTTTCTCGGCATCTGCCGGATCCATTGCTATCTGCCAGAATCCCGCCGCCATGTCCACTACCGTGAAGTACCTGGCAGAGCCCAGCTGAGAAAGCGTCTCCTGTATATTGGGGATGGGGTATGGATCGATGCGAGTTACGGCATTTAGTTTGCGGTAGTCCACTACCAATCGATACGAGCCATCTGGCTTTTCCACCAATAGTGCTGGTGCTCCCCAGGGTGACTTTGAGTGTTCTACAATGCCGCGATCAATCAGGTCCTGCACCTGCCGCTCCATCTCCTCACGTTGGGAGTAAGGAATCCTGTACGCACGCTGGTAAACGGGCGATGAAGTGCCGGTTTCTATCCTGTGCTTTATAACGCCACAGCAGCCCAAATCCAGGTTGGACGCGGCGAATACCTCCGAGTAGTCGTTCAGCAAACCAGCCAGAGCCTCCCTCTCCCTGGATTTTACGTGAGAAAGATCGAACGACACCTTTGGAGCAGCCGAAGGACTAGCATGCTCTACAGTTGCGAGTACCGTATCGGTGGGCTCACGTTTCTCTATCGCAGAGGTGAAGAAAGCCAATGTTTTGTTCTTGGGAAGGCTCAGTGGCTGCTGGCTACAGTTAACCACCCGTAGGGGCACTCTGTGGGCGTCATTAACTGTCACGAGGCACGCGGCTGCCTTCAGGCCATTGCTGAGAGAGTCGACCGGCTCAAGCACTCCCACGGCGCCGCTCTCTACATCTGAAGGCACAAACGCGTACAAAATGTGCTCCGACCAAGGAAGGACGACCGCCTCCTCGACCAGCCTGACGGCAACCCGCGAATATACCTTCTCTAATGATCCCACTGTTTGACGGGTGTCAATATCGGTAATGCGAATCTCAGCCCCTCTCCTATTCAAAAACGGAACTTTTGAGCCGCCCGCATTAACCTCTTCCTCAGAGAATGACACTACTACCTTCCTTTTTCTCAAAAAATCCTGCCCTAATATACCTGACACTCCGTTTGGCAGAGACACCGTGTCCGGGCATACGTAGCAGGGGTGCTCCAATGCAATTCCGCCGAGAGAGAAGTGTAACCGGTAGAGTCCACTTATGCCAAGAGGATCCCCCGTTATGCCTACAAATTTGGTTGCCATACCACCAGACGCTTCCAACACCTCGCGGTCCCCCTTCCTTCGAAGCGTGTTAAAACTGCTCTCCTTAAGCAATGTCACCTTTGACCCCGTATCTATCAACAATTCCATGCAACAACCATTTAACTTGCAACGCACAACAGGGCATGCCTCGTCGGCCGCACAAACTACCACCACCTCATCATCTACTTCTCCCTCCCCACGCTCCTCAGGCTGGGGAGGACTAACTAGTTTTTTGTCTCGGTATCTGGAGCCCCGCTGTCGGCTTGCTTAGGGCGTGACTCGCCTGCTTCTCTTTGTGGCTCCCCACGGCGCACGTTTTGGCAGAACCTGGCGATGTGTTCGCGACCCTGGCAAGCGAAGCATACGATTTCTTCAAAATCTCGCATACCGCGCCTGTAGCTTTGTGGCGGTCTCCGGTTTCCAGCGAATGGGCGCTGTTGAGCGCGCGCTTCAACCTGGCGTTCTACCTGCTGAGATAGCAGCTGTTCTAAGCGATCTAACCGCTCTGTCAAGAGAGCAACCTCAGGGTTGAGCACCGCTCTCTCTATGACGCGTACTCTCGCTGCGGCTGTCGTTAACGCCTCATTTCGTTCCTCATCCAATGCGGCCTCCACGGCTTGGTCGAAATTGCTCGGCTTGCGCGAGAGCACGAACCGGCGCACGGGGTCTTGCAGACCAGCCACGAACAAAGCGGTCATTTCCTCTTTAAGTATATCCTCCGCGTATTTCTTCCTTAGCTGGTCTCCTTCCTCCTCCCTGCTTAACGTATCGCGTGCTAGGCGCTGAAGCCGCGACGCAAATGTTCGCACGTCCTCCCCTACCATCTGTCCGGCGTCACGGAACCTCTGTACCCGCACGTGACGTGGTTCAGTGTCGAAATGCTCAAACGCGAGCTTCTTAAATTCCGCAAATGATTTTGTGGATTTTACTTTTTCGTCTCGCCAGGCAAAATCATGAGCAGCTCGTGCCATCTTACACCTCGCCATTCCCAGCATTTGAGCATCGGACCATCCCCCCATTTTCCCAATCTCTTCTAGCATGGAAAAGAAATCGCAGATTGGAACCCCTGTCTTATCTCCCGTAAACGTCGGAATGACGCTTCCTAATGCCAGCATGCTTGCTCCGAGCGACGGCTGTGGAGTGGGAGCTCCCTCAGATAGTCATTTTGTTTTTCAAGCCCTCCAGTGCCTCAAGCCTCTCAAATGGGGGTAAAAGTCCCACAATCAGTCCCGTGATTCCCTTTTGATTACAATTTTGAAATCATGAATGTCACAGCATTCAGAGGACATTTGCTTTTTAGACCCCACTTCTGGCACCAGTGTGATGACCCCCATAATGCGCAGGTCCACACGGGACGGAGAGGCAAAGAGACACCGTATGGCTCAGTTTAAACAAACAGGTATATTCAATAATTACACATGATTAAGGTTATACATCAGAGGCTGGGGCGTCCGAGCTTACGTGCCGACGACTTCATGGGGGCGATGGAGTGGCTCCGGAGTTGGGCTCGAGCGGTTGCTGGCAGAAGCTGCACGCCGTCGGGCTTCGGCGCTGAAGGCCCTCTTCGCTAACGATGTCGTCCTGAGCGTGTATGCAGTAGAATTTCAATAGTCGTCCGTTTCTTCGAGGATGGTTCACAAACCCTTCCTCTAGTGTCGTTCGGCTTGGAAGATGAACAGGAGGCGAGCTTGTAGATGATGACAGCAGAGCATAATTTTACAACAGAACAAACTTTGCACTACTTTACTCATCGACCGGGCAGGTTAGTGCCTAAGTAGCATCACATTACATGCTAAGCATGGAGCCCCAGCTCAGACTGGACTGCATCCGTTTACATGCGCTTTTAAGCACTTGATTAACAAAGGACTAAGGGCGGTCATTTCCAGTGGCCCGCCCAAAGCATCAATTCTCCAATCCAAAATAACATGCGAGATGGGGACCACCCCCTTGGGTTGGGCTTAGCCTCGAACCCAGAGTCTGTTAACAATACAAACTAAATAAACAACAAAAACGCCACCACTCTCTCTCAAGTGAGAGTATACACAGGCTCTCTCTTCGGAGCTAATTCACTAGCGCCTGTCTTTCCACATTCTTGGCGAGTACTGCCTGTCCGCCATGACAGGTGTCCGTCACGGCCCTTCTGGGAAGCTGTGGGTGCCTTCCCGGCGATAGCCCACGACAAAGGGGGGGGGGGGGGGGGGAGGGAAAGAATGTTGTCTTCGCGGTAGCGCATAGCGTCGGCTGTGGTACGGCGCGCTCTGGCCCGCTGACAGCTCCCTTGTCCTGGAATGTGCCCGGAAATTGGGGAGGATAAAGCCTGTTTCCCCGGGGCGGCGGCGGGTCCGGTTGTTCTGGTCGTCAGTCAAAGAGCATGGCTGGGTAATTGATGATGCCGCTGTCACGGGTCTCCGTCTACGCCGCGCCGTCGAACGTGGATCCTCGTAGCACACACGGAATGTCACAAGGGCTTCGGAAATTTCGACCACCTGGGGTTCTTTAACGTGCACTGACATCGCTCAGCACACGGGCCTCTAGAATTTCGCCTCCATAGAAATTCGACCGCCGCGGCCGAGATCGAACCCGCGTCTTTCGGGTCAGCAGGCGAGCGCCATAACCACTGAGCCACCGCGGCGGCTGACTCTCGTTACGGGCTAGTGGCTCTTACCCGTTGAGCTAAGATACCAGCGTTAATTATGAAGTTGAGATTGCAGAAACATCCTAGTCTACCTAACTGTACGCCCATGCAGCGATGTTTAATTACAAAACCAATTTATTCGCACGACACTCTGTGTCAGTTATATTCTTTGACTTTATTTTAGGGTTAAAGGAACGGTTACTAACTAGGTAATAACTAGCGACCATAGGTAGTGAAAATATAGCAAGGGCTACTTCTACTAACCGTACCTTGAAGAGCGTTGTAAATAGTAAAAAAGTAGTAAAACGAATTCAGAGTTGGTAACTGCTGCATCTACTGCCTTTTACTACCTTTTATTTAAGAGTGTAGGACCATATCCTTCCAGGAAATCTGTCGACGCTTGCAGTAGACGGCACCCAAAGCTTGTTTTGAACATATTTGATAAAGTTTAGTGTGATAACGTTGATTTTCTAACAAACAGCTTAATGGATCGAGTCACTGATCTTAGTTCTGATGGTACGCTCAGAACACGTGATCTTTCCGCAATTTCAGGTGCCTGATCGTTTAAAGCGCGACGGGGTGGAATTCTCTATTCAGTACTATGACGAGTGTGAAAGAAATTCTGTAACGTCTTGGAGAAGTTCTGTCGTGATCAGAAACTCCAAGTTCTCCGGAGGGCTGCAGGCATGCAGTTTCACCCATAATACCGAGAGGTGGCAAGCAATTTGCGCCGCACAAGTCATGGTGCGATAACTGCCAGTGAGCCTTTATTCAAAATGTTCATATTATTATGCGTAATGAAGATCCTTGCAAACGCGCATGATATTCTTCATGTTCTTCGCCTATTTGCTAAGAACTGTCGCAATTCTTATAAGTTCAAATTATGCGAGCCACTGAGGCTAGCCGAGATTGCTGGCCTTAACAAAAGGCAACCGAAGCTGTCTTTTTGTTTTTGTTTACTGCATGTTATCCTCAGCTTTTTCCTAGAGATGTCATTTTTTCAGAAAATATTTGTCAACTGTTTGAGCGCATTTACGGCTTTACTTGTCCAGTTTTCAACACCTTTTCAGAAGCGGGCACCAGACATTCATCGCGAGGCAGTGGCAGAGATAAGTAGAGAGGAATTGAGAAACAATCTAAACCACACGGCGATAATTTTTTTTCTTTAACGAGTCGCATACGGGCAGCAGTGAAGGTGCTGCTGTGCAGAAGCTAAGCGCCTCCTTTGCGTGTAAGACCCACCGGGAGCCTTGAGGCGACATCTATTTTAAGTGCCTCTACCTTTCTGGGCTTTGCATCAAACACAACGCAGCCCTGTCGTCGAGCGCTTCTTTCGAGCGGCTTCTCATTCAGCACCGGCAGGGATGTCCTCAAAAGAAAAGAAGCGCGAGCTGTGTGTCACAATTATTTAAAAAACAGCTCATTCATGGGGCGAACGAAGCATCCCTGTATTGCAGCCCTTTGCGTTGTCCAAGAAAATAGCTTTTTCATAACGCGATGCTCTGTTTTGGTCACCCTGTGTACAATAAAATGCGCTTTAAAATGTCCACAATTCATACCTAATCCCACCGCTGCCGTCTGGAAGAATGTGCTGACTAACGTCACTGCCGCTTGCCAGCAATGGCTGACGGAGCGCGCTGACTGTTCCGCCTACTTAGCAATGTAGTACGATACGTACAATTTTTGAAACCTGGGTATATAGTGCTCTGCTGAGTAAACATTTTCAGTAACTTATCTTAAATGCCTATTTCACCTGTGCTTGCGCTCGCGTGTCTGTGTTTTCCTCCTCGTTTGGAGCATTCTTGAGGCGTTCCTTTGGGCATCGCGTTTGTCGTGAAAATGATTTCAAATTCTGAACCAATCAGTCAGCGACGTGAAGTTGGTAGCATGGAGCGCATCCAGACTTTCCCTACACGGTGACGTCACAGTGCCACGTGACGTCACGTCACGTCAACGGCGCCACGTGATGGCGAACCAGGCACAACATCCAAGGCACCAGACAGAGCCAGTGGCCATAAGCGAGTGAGGCAGACAACCGCCGAATTTTTAACCGTGCTCCTCTTATCTGCTATGGCGATAACTACGACTTAGGTGAAATCATCTAACATTACTTCCGACGACAGCGCTCCCGGTCCCTGTGGACATATGCTGCGTGAAGCAAGCACGCATTACAGATAATGCGTACGTTTAACGCTTCTACAACTCATTCGATCAGAGGAGCAAACCACAGACAAGAGCAAACAAAGTTGGATGGGAGGTCGCGTTAACCTTTTGCGACATCATCACGGTACTGGCTGAAATGCAGGAGCGAAAACAAAATTAACGAGTCGTTGCTTGAACAGGGATGCAAACCTTTTTAAAGACATTAGCTTTGCGCCTCTGAGCAACCCTGGTCTTTAAAAAAAAATGTTGAAGAAATGCTGTACGTAGCAGCCCCCCTGGCACCAGGTAGAACCGCATGATCAGAAAAAGATACTTGTCGCAAGTTTGCTACGCCGTGCATTTATTCACATAGTAACGGCTGGCTATCGTAAGGCGTCACCATAATGGCTGCCAACAAAATGGGCCCGAATGTGAGGAAGGATAGCGGCTACCGCTCTCTCTACGGAGTGAGTGTGAGTGTATTGACTCAATTCAAGTCGAAGTTTACTGGCTCCTTCATACATTACAAAGAAGTTCAAAATAAGTGTTCTGACCGTACGGCTACAGGTCCGAAGCATCAGTAAGCAGGCATCTGTAGTAAACGCAGGGCAACAAAATCAAATAATAAATATAAAAAGGAAACCACTAGATAACACATAAACAATGAATAATATTGCGTACATAAGAACAGCACTACATTTGCATGCGAGATACAACTTATAGATATTTGAAAGGTACTAATTGGCCGTTACAATTCCTCAACAAGAGAAATCAAGGCTAGAAAATGCTTCTTCACTGGCGTGTAAAAACTGTGCGCGATTTTTAGGTCCAGTGGTAATTTCAAATTTTGTTGCCTCTAAATTGAAATTGCAGTTCCCCGCTGACATTGTTTCTTGGGCACCAATTAAAATCGTCGACCATCGAATTTCTCGTGATGCGGGATGAGCAGCAGAACAATTATGCATGGAAAGGAACATTGTTTCTGAGGGCAGTGTTCGCACTAATCGCTGCATTTATTCCACGTAGTTTGTCAAGGACAACTTATACCTGCAACTTAGGACACAAAACCTTACTTTGGTATTCAACTCTCGTTTTTGTAACTTTAATGGCTCAAGAGAGGTGGTGTAAGTTCATCCCTTAGAATCGATACAATGTGATAATTATGAATAAGCACAAAATACAGCATTCGTAACGCGGCATCGTGAAAATTTCTTGCTCGTAATAGTGCCTGACAGCCAGAAGATAGCTTCGCGCAGATTGAGTCAACATGCGGCTGCCAATTGTAGTAGTTATCATAATTATACCAAGGTACTTGAATGAGCTAACAATTTCGAGTTCACAATGGTTTCTTTTTATTTTAGTATTAATTAGAGTGCTTGATTTATGTCCCGGGATTGTTTTTGTTTTGTTTTGTTGACAGTGAGGCATATTGGATAGCTCTGCAGTGGCTTTGTACTCAATTTCTTCAATATTGTCTCCCTCGACTACTAGAGCTTGCTGTGCCGTCGGCGTACACGGGTATGTCTGCTGAAAGAATAGCTAGAGGGCAATCATTTCAATATATTGAAAAAAAATAATGGCCCTAGTAGTGACCCTTGAAGTAGCATTGTGTGCAGCAGTTCGGGGGGCGACATGCAGTTACTAACGGCAACTACGTGGCGGCAGTGCCTGATGCAGCTTGACAAGAACTCAGAAGCCTTGTCACGGAAGACACTGAGCTGCAATCTGTTTTAATAGCATTTTGCTCCGCTTATGACATAGCTTCTCGTGTTATGAGTGAAGCAGGTATGCCCTGTAGCCCTGGCTATAGAATTCCCTCGATCGAGGTCCTCCGACCGTACAGGCGCGCCTCGTTCACGGTCGAGCCGCGGAGATGCAGCTGCTTCGTTGCCGTTGAAGCGCACCTTAGACCGCAAAACATGCAACGCCGCCGGGCCCCTCCCTCGCGATTACATATGCCAAGAGCCAAGAGGAGCGCGCTGGAAAAAAAAAAGAAAAAAGGCAGAGAACATCCATGTCGCTTTCCAGTCCAACGAAAGCGGTGGTGGGATAAGAAGGCCCGTTTTATGACGAGGTTTTCCGCACGAATGTCGAACTCGCTGTCAACGTGATGAGCGGGCGGATCTTCGGTGATAAGGGGGCTCGCGCGCGACCCCGAAATCTATATAACGAGGCCGATCGGGCCAAATCTGCCGGCGCTCGCAGAGCTGTAACCGCCGCAGCAGAGAGAGCCGCTTCTCGACGCGTGCCCTCTTTTCCTCCGAGAAAGGAAAATAAATTGAAAAAAAAAAGAGACGCAGGGCACGGAATCCGATGGCTCCCGTCGAAATGCCTGTCGTCCCGCCACGCAGTTTTCACCGCGATAGGAATGCGAGTACTGCGGCATACGACGCATTTTTTATGTTTATTTTTTTATTTTAAGATCGGAGCGATGCTCCGAAATGTGCCTGCCTACATAGACGACCTAGAAGGCTTTGCGAGCAAGTATCGTATTCCTCGCTGCGCGTGTTGATTTTTGGCTGCACTATTTTTTTTTCGTGCGCCTCCGTCCTTGCAGAGCGCGCGACGTGCTCCCTGCGGGTGCAGTGAAATCTGTGCGCATGCTTCGGACGCATTCGCTGTCTGCATAAGCGCTACATTTGCAGCGCGGTCCCAGTGAGTCGGCAGTGGCGAGTTCGCGGCCTCCATAACTACCGCCTTTTTTTCTTTATCTTCTTTTCTCTCGGGGCGTCGATTGGAATCGCTGCTGTTTTAAACGCGCATGCATATCGTCTTGCAGTGCGAGGGGGCGTATACACGCTGTGCATTACAGCGTCCCTCCGACGTGCTCACTTCATCGGATTTTCGCTTAAGGAGAACGACGCACTCTCAAAACAGCGCGTGTTAGGTGGCTTATTTGGCGCTCTCTCTCTCTCTCTCCAGGTTGGCGTCTGATCACGCCCATATCCACAGCTTGGCTGATGTCCCCGTATACGGGAGGATTACGTCAGAAAGGGTTCGCACAGTAGCAGGCGCTGCCTGCAGCGACGCGACTTGCTTGAAGTCGAAAGCGCTCGTATATCTTGGAGCCTGCAAGATTTCCTGATGATGCGAGCATCGCGCGCCTACTCTCAACTTTCAAATTAAGAAAAATATAAGTATTCAAAACCAGAGCTTATTCGGAGGATAGCGTCGCATGGACAATTTCCGCACCAGTGACCTGGTACACAATGGAAGAGTGAGCGCGATATAAATGGAAGCTTTGGTACTGCAAATAGGTGGGCTATATACCTTATCACGTGACGCAATGTTGCACGTCTAATCATGGTCTCTGTTAACCGGCCAACGCTGTTGAGTGTTTTGAATGCGTATTCTAACAGTCTGGATGATTTGATCTGATTTGGAGCCTAAAGCAGTTTCCGCCAAAGGCCACTGTGAGAGCGTCGCGCATCCCAAGCATGCAGCTGTAGTTCAGGAACTTTGGCGGAGTGTGTTGTATAGGGTCTTCACAACGAGCACGTAACAGTGCGTTCCATAAGCGAATCCAAGGTTTAAACTAGCACATTCCCCGATGCGTCGGACGTTCCTTTCAACGGGAGGAACTAAGCGTTCAGCACAAGAGACTATTTTACTCCGATGCGCGAAGAAAGTTGGGCGAGTTGCTATATGTTCATGATTCACGGCAGCGCAGCAAACACCAACAGAGGAGAGTCTTCCCCTCTGTACGTGTTTGCTGCGCTGTAGTGAATCATGTTTTACTACCCCCTCTCCACACACAACCGCTTGTCGCAAGCACACTGATCATAGGTTAATCCATCGTGCATACTATATGCATATCCTTCCGTAAACGGCAGTCGTGAGTCTGAAGAGCATGTTAAGCGATTTTCGTGGGAGTTTACCGACTCGTCTTCTTGCCAAGAAAAATGCCTCCAATGAAGCCGCTCTCTACCCCGCTCTCTAAATGCAGCTGCTGATGCCATCAGTGACATTAATATAATAACTTTGGTGGTGAAGTGTGCCTTGTTTTTCTTTTTTAAGTAGTCTTTCATCTGCCTCCTCCCATCATCATCGTCCCCCATCGTGACCTCCTTTTATCTCCTCTTCCCGTCCCCCAGTGCAGAGTAGCAGGCCAGATATTTATTTTTCAGGCCAACCTCTCTGCCCTTCATATCAATAAACCCTCTCTCTCTCTCTTGGTGAGTTGCGGGTAGTATTGACGGCAATACAAGCCGTTTGCGTAGCTGAGATTTGCAATACTGGCTTGTAAACTGTCCCAATGCTGGTCTTAAAGTGACGCCGAAGAAAGACAGGTGAAGAATTAGAAAAAAGAATTTTTCGCTAGTCTCATAAAACATTTCGCAGTAAAAAATACTTTCTTCGATGAATTACGTGTTTCCAGAGCCGGGAGTTCTATCGAAACTGCTCTCCTGACAATTAAAGAATCTGCAGGGTAATGTTGAAAAAAACTACTTTACTCTTGGTTTCTTCGTAGATTTCACAAAAGCCTTTGATTGCCTGAACCACATCCTCGTAACTAAATTGACCCTGAAGGGTCTAATGAAATCGAGCGTAATGAATCGAGCTTTCTGCCAGCCAATAAGAGTGTACCACAAGGAAGCCTCTTAGGGCCTCTGTTGTTTAATCTATTTATTAATGACATTGTTTAAATCAACAGGTCAGCGAAATCTATCACATACGCCGATGGCTGTTTTATACTTATGCCTGGTCCGGGTGCAGACGTGCTGATAGGACAATGTGAAAATATTATTATACATTTATCATCGTGGTCGCGATCAAACGGACTGAAAATAAATCCATCTAAGACTAAAATAATGATTTTCTGAGCTAAAAATAAAACATTTCAACCAAATCATGCCATAACCTACAAAGCACAAAACATTGAAATTGTAGACTCACGTAAAATACTTGGAGTCACATTAAGCAGTGCATTAAGCTGGGACCTGCATACTGTTAATATATGCAGAAATCTCCGCAGTAGCTGAGGTGGTCTCACGTTGCCGCACTTCCTTCCAATACGCGTTAAGCTCCAAATATGCCATGCATTGTTTGTGTGGCATATCTAATGCTGAAATTTTGTCTGAGGCACCACAACCAATAGTAATAAGCAAAAAAAATTTTACAATTCAAAAAAGAATTATCCGGTACATTCGAAATAATGAACATCTAGCACACACCGGTCCGCTATTCTCGAACTATAATGTCACCCCCCCGCTTTCTCGTTCTACGATTTCCGGGTATTGCGCACATATTACTGTTCGTCCAGTTCATTCCATCACTTTTTAATTGCCGCCGCATCCCTAGAACGCCACAAAAGCGTCGTATTTGCCAGAAACACGGAAAACTGGCATGTTTCTAGTTATAGGACTAACCAACTATTGAAACATAATCTTCCTTCAATTCTAAACAAGCATAAATTTCACTCCAAGCTCAGATTAAACCATTTGAAATAGAAATTTCTTAACACATGATAAACATTAGGAAAAAAGGAAAATCAACACAAGCCTAAGTGTCAGTTTTTGAAAAGCGTTTGTTGATTGCATCGTGCTTTACTTTTGGTTTAATAATTGAGCTTACTGTGTGATTTTCTTAGGCAAGGTGGTTCACTTTATCTTTTCCTATCACTCTACGTGTATGAGATGTTTTCATTCACATGCTGCTTGATAACATGCATAACTTGCTTTTGAAACTGCTAATAATGTGTGTTGTCATGTATTAATACTTTATACGGAATATCTTGGCTATAACATATTCGCAGTATTACATCCTTAAAGAGCCACATATTACGTATTGTGTATACTAGTGCTTGAACGTATACGAATATTTGCTTTCTTTTTCTCATATCGCCTTTACTTAACGCGTTTGCCTGCTCTACCTTGTTATGGTCTTTTGGGCGTCGTCAATCTGCTTGGAGCAGCTTTTTGCCCTAGAGTTCCAACCATATGTGGTGAAATAAATTTAACTGAATTGAATTGTCCTATAGTCATTAATTACAGCGTTCAGTTGAAAAAAAAAGAGGCTATTATCACTGCAAAGGGAGCTTTCGTAAGGTATCATATCAAAGGTCGAAAAATCAAATACCAACACATATCGCCTCCACCGACCGTTTTCACAAGCAAACAGCAGTGACGTCAACACTTTTCATGAGAATACGGGCCTCTAAGGCTCTACCGCATCGTCGTCCGATTCGCGCCAGTGATCACGAAGTCCTTGATTGTTTCGCCGTCATCATCAACGTCACTTACCGGAATCGAGTGACGGTAAAAAATATTCCATTTTTCTGCTCTAAATTGGTCTGCAGTAAACACGCCTTTTGTTGCTAACCGAACGTCAACAAAAACATAAGAAGCCAAACTGATGAATTTTACCAATAAATAAAATTCTATAGAGCTGTCACCTGAGCTCTTTTAACGTCTTGAGTGCAGTAAGCAGTAATCGAACATTCCTGCGCTCACGTAGCTGCTTATCATTGAGAATGTTACCTGGGCGGACAAGAGAGTGGGTCATGTGTGGGCGTGACATGGCTCACGTCCGGAGGTCAAACTCAAGCAGAAAGGAAGCGTCGATGGGCGATCTCGCCTCTCCGCTCCTTTCTCCTCGAGGGAAAAATTTTCCCTGGGAAAACCACACTTGTCCACACAATTTTTCGGCGAAGAGTCCAACAGTTACTGATTACTATTACTATCAGCCTGTAGAGACATCTACACACTAACCAAGGGCACTGGAAGGGCGCGCTCTATTGCCTGTTTGTTACATTCCACGCTGCCTGGCGGGCTCGATAATGCTTTTCGAGACAGGACAAGTAAACCACAATGCGTGCTAAACTACGATATTATTTATTTCCTTTATGGGGTTTAACGTCCCAAAGCGACTCAGCATATAAGGGACGCCGTAGTGAAGGGCTCCGGAAATTTCCACCACCTGGGGTTCTTTAACGTGCACTGACCTCTAACCGTATACGGGCCTCTAGAGTTTCGCCTCCATCGAAATTCAACCAGCGTGGCCGGGATCGAACCCGCGTCTTTCGGGCCAGCAGCCGAGCGCCATAACAACTGAGCTACCACGGCGGCCCAGGCTAAACTACGCGCACGATTAGGTGCTGTTTCGAGCACTAGGCTAGTCGGAAATGACGCCAGTGTACTCCCTGCTGATACATCCGAGTGTTCTAGGCCAGTGTATGATCGTCTGTACAATTACTATTGCAGCTTCTTCGACGGCAACCAATCTGCGAGCTCTTCATTGCGTCGTGCACGTTATGTCCTGCACGGGATCGTCGACAGAATCGCGCAGGATTACCTCCTTCGTCGTCTAAACGAATGCAAGCTATGCATCTCCCTGCAGGGCATGATGGAAAGTTGCGCAGATCGTACTAGAGAGCACTGATGGTTTATGGTTTATGGGGGTTTAACGTCCCAAAGCGACTCAAGCTATGAAGGACGCCGTAGTGAAGGGCTCCGGAAATTTCGACCACCTGGGGTTCTTTAACGTGCACTGACTTCGCACAGCACACGGGCCTCTAGAACTTCGCCTCCATCGAAATTCGACCGCCGCGGCCGGGATCGAACCCGCGTCTTTCGGGCCGGCAGCCTAGCGCTGTAACCATTCAGCCACCGCGGCCGCCTAGAGAGCACTGAAATATTTAATTTGCCTTTAACGGAATACCACGTGCGAGCAACGCGATCAAATAAGCGGATTGCGTGCGTTCGGACGGTAATGGTAAGGGAAGAAAAACAACTGGTCGCATTCTCTTGTCGCTGACGTTAAGATGGCAGCTGCTATATAGAAACGAGCTTCGAGCATTTTCATTAAGCGATCATCTCGACTGACGGATCAACTCACGGGGCTTCCTCCGGCATGTTGTCGTCTTCTCGCTGGCCTGATCGCTTTTAAAATCCGTCGCACTATGCTATTACAGAATTCGAGCTAGATGACCACAAGAAAATCCCATGCCTTATCACCCACTGAAGCCCCCAGCCCAGGATGCCAGTGACCCGATGGCAGCTGCATACGTAGGTAGGTAAGACGGCTCCGCTAATTTCTTCTCTAGAGCGCGTTACAGTGCCGAGGAACATGTCCACCCCCATGCTCGGCCCGACCTTGGCGGAAAGAGGTCGGTCTGAGCATATTTTCGTCGGGGTAGCGACGCTTCCCGACATTGAACCGAGGTTTTTTTGCCCCATATTGCCGCTGTGTCTTTAATTATACCTCACTAAACCGGAGATATTTAATCAAGTTCATTAATTAATTTGTCAACATAACAATACAAATATCTTGCTGTCTCGAATGTATTCTTTTTCAATTACGGCTAAAGAAATGCACTGCAGGGCAGTGTCTGGAAATAAATTAATTTCTTACTTATTTCCCTGTAACACTGACGGAGGTTCCCCGCGCTTTGTGGAGGAGATCCGCTCTGTCATTGAAGGCAAGTACAGCTGCAGAAACGTGAGGGTTCCATTTCATCGGCGAGTAAGGGAACGCTGCCCAACTCATACATTTTATATATACTCGGTTTAGCTCGTTCTGTTCCAACCGAGGATAAGATTTCCCCAATACGAATACGAAGAAGCGTCATTTTAAGGCTACCGCGTTAAGGTTCCCGGCGTGCGAGAAGCTATAGTGACGTCGAAGCTATAGTGACGTCATATGTGTAGCGGCGGATTTGAAAACTGAATAAAACATCACATAGATTGTCAATATAAGGTCACAGCATGACTGAAACGTTGTTACCATATTTAAGAATGTAAAGCAAATCAACTGCGCTCGAAAAGAAATGCAATGCGAAGGTAAGATAGCCGATCGCCGTTAAAGGGCAACTGCATAGGTTTTAGAAATCGACGAGCTTACGGGGTTAGAATGTGTGAAACTTGCAGGTAAAGCATGCGAAGTCCTTTCGGGCTAGCATTTGAAATGGCGATGTATTTGCCGATTGAAATCGAGACGGCCATCAAGCTTCTCCGCAGCGCGCAGCTCTAAGTGGGGGGCGTATCATGACGTCATCGAAGGTACCAGTACATTTCTAACGCACAAACGATTGCTTTCGAAGAAAAAAAAAACAACGCCACCAACGGCAGAGTCCTCTGAGCTTTGTTTGGTAGCAACCAAGTAGGCACGGCAAGATGTGCTTGGCGGCAGCGGAAAATTGAAATCTTACCTTCCTTGACGCGGCGGCTGCGTTTTTATGGAGGAAAAACGCTAAGGCTCCCGTGTGCTGCGCGATGTCAGTGCACGTTAAAGATCCCCAGGTGGTCGAAATTATTCCGGAGCCCTCCACTACGGCACCGCCTCCTTCCTTTCATCTTTCACTCCATCCTTTATCCCTTCCCCAACGGCGCGGTTCAGGTGTCCAACGATATATGAGACAGATACTGCGCCATTTCCTTTTCCCAAAAAACCAATTACTATTGTTACCTTCCTTGACGTTACACCGAGTTTCCCTGCGCTCATCTGGTCCTGTAAAGAGAAGCCTAAAGCTTAATCGTCCATTACTTCACTATTTTAAATGCTAGCGCAAAAGCAATGAAACACGCCTCACCTACAGCCTATATAGATTTGAATCCTTGAATTGTGCGGAATTCTCCAAAAGTGGTGCAGTTGCCATTTAAGGGTAACGTACTGGATTCCAAGAGAAGGCAAGCGTAGCAGGGGGCGGCTGAAAGTTAGTTGGGTGGATGAGATTAAGTTTGCGGGGGTAGGGTGGTCGCAGCTAGCATTGGACATTGGTAATTGCAGAAATTTTGGAGAGGCCTTTGCAAAGCAGTGAGCGTAGTCAGGCTGATGGTGAGAATGCACGTTAAGAGACAGGAAGATAGCATAGTAGGTCACGGAACGGATGGGAGTGAATGATATCCTAGCTGCAGTCAAGAAGAAATGCGGATGAGCATGTGATGTAAATAGGTTAACGGAGTGGATTCGAAGGGAGTGCTTCTTAGAGTAAGGTGGGCGGACAAGGAAGGTTTGCGGTGATAAGGTTAGGGTATACAGCTGGCACAGAGCAGGGTGAACTGGAATTAGCTGTCAGTGGGAGATCCTTATGTGATGCAGTGGATGTAGTTGTGATGATGATGATGCTTGGTTAGGCTCAAATATACCTTCTCATTGAGTTTCTCATGACGAAGCTCCCATAGAGAGCCATGTATTCTTCGAGCATATCATCCACGCCTCTAAACACATGAGTTTTCCTCTGTAATCCAGGTGAGCTTATAGGTGTTTGCAGGTGAGTTGGGCTCCTACTACCCCTTTCCTACCCTCCCCCCCGCCCCTAGACAACGTATTACATCGAGAGCTGTATACAAGATATGCTGGGCTCCCTTTTTAGTATGTTTCAGTGGCCGCACAGGTGTGCAGTCGGAGCCAGTGTGAAGGTAATCACTTGAGGGCGAATGTACACTGATAAAGTTCGCAAGAATCAGAACAAAATACCAAATACCTTTTTCCCTGTACCATACACTGCCATTTTTCTGGAGCCTTACCAGAAAAAAAAGTTATTTGCTTTAGTCGGCCGGCACGAAAGCGGTCACCCTAATTTACGCTGTCTGTACTGGATAAGCACAGGTGGTAAAACGGGGGCAGATTGGCCTTTATACTGATCTATACTGGCTTTATACAGAAGTTAGTGGACACGAGACACCGAATGCGGGAAAAATGTAAACATCTAGTGCATGCGATGCATTAGAATCTTCTCTCCCTTCTCAGCGGGAAGGAAGCGGCGGAAGTAGGTCAACCGCCAACTTGGCGGGCTGGTGTTAGCTGTGGGGCTCCAACCCCGATAGCAGGCCACCAGTGTTGCGGGATTGCGCTTTGATCCTACCGCTGCCACCAGTTGTTAGATGTGGGGCTGCTGGTTCGCCTGGGCCGTCTCTCGCCAAGGTCGATGTCCAAGGGTTCCGGATAGGGAGACTGCTGTTGTGGGGTGACGAAGAGATGAGGAGGTCTTCGAGGTGGAGAAGAGACTGAAAGAGTTTATTTACATTTTTACATAGTTCGAAAGAGTGAATCGGGAGCTGGCTGATCACACGCCAGATCGCTGCTTAAATAGGGTCCGCTGTTCCCAGGTCCCTAGTTGGAAAATTTAGTTCATTAAAAATGCGTCGAATCACTGTGATGTAGATCACGTGTCCAGTCTTTAGGGTCCGCCTTCCAGGACGCCCCCAACAACACACTCTTGCCACTTCTGGCAAGTTATGGTCTGCGCTGTCCAGGCAGCAGTGATGAATAGCCCGAAGCGGGGCCCAAGCAGCGTCGAAGGTCAGTCACCTGCACTTCACAGCGGTAGCGTGGGAACGAAAGGGTGCCACAGGTTCCACGTATAGGGAAAAGCATTTAGTCTAAGACGAGGTTGTTTTCGAAGCACGAGGATTCCGGCGTCGTTGGCTTAGTCAAACACGGCAGTATTTGCCACGGCTCATTTGCAGCCCCGCGCCGCTTGCCGGCTCCCCCGCCGTCCCCTCCGGGAGAAAGACGTCGTTATGTCCCGGGTGGGTCCGGCGTTGAGAACAAACGATAGGTTCCCGAAAGCCGTTCTCAGGCAGCGGAGGGCCGTTTCACCCCGTAAACAGCAGGAGGGGGGGAGGGGGGGCAGGTCCCTTGTAGACGCCATAACCTGCATTCGTGGCGCCGCAACCACGTCGACAGCCCTTTGAAGCTTCTGTCGATTGGTGCTTCTCGTGGCTTGAATATTCTTGGCATGTTGGCGTCTTCAAACGTAACAGCTCCTACGCGGCCAGGACAATCTCGATCGGCCAGTGGTCACAATCACTGGTCGAGGAGAGATGGGAGTTGTAGTGTGGGAGGCCCTTCTTGATCTCCTCTGTGAGCACAGAACGGAGTCCTAAACCTCGTACAACAGAGGCATTAGTTGAAACCAACCGCTCAACATAGCGCCACTCCCAAGGCAGTGCCCAAAATTCACCCGAGAGCCGCCAGGCTGTTATGCAATACGATTGCAGTGTCAGCATAAACGTAAGCACAAAATTTTGTAGCTGACAGCAATAGTCTCGGCTACTAAGGCCAGCTTCCATGTCTGTAAAATTTGCTGCCAAGGCCCGATTCGCCGTACGCGAGTTGAAGAGGGGTGGAAAATCTGGAATAAAAACTAGAATAAACAAACAAACTAGCACCTCAGTTTTGCCCGAATTTAGGGTCAAGAGAGCGCTCGCGTCTCATCTGATGTCGCCAGAGACAGACTGCCAAGTTGTACAATACGCGGTCGTGTGTCAAAGCCTACAAATTTTTGATTAGAAACTCTATTCCTTATCAAACAAAGCTTTGATCCCCTTATACAACCAGAATACCGACATATTGCTTAACATTTGCCCGACGCTCGAATTAATCCATTGGCTATTTTCAAAGAAGCTTGACGCTCGAGTCTAATAATCAACTAGTCGAGTTGAGCTCACAAAGACGCGACTGCGCATCGCAATCCTTACTCCTTCCCGTACTGGCGAGAGACTTCTCCTAAACTCAATGAGTCAGTCATGCGCCTCGTCACCATCACTTGTACAGAAAGCTGCTACAGCTGTTCTCCGCAGAAGTCTGTAGCCTCACTTCGTTCGCTTAATCTTTGAATACCAATATCGGCTAGCTAACCAAGCGCCGCTAAACACAGGTACTCAAATGGGCACAAATACACGTACTTTCATTGCCTCTGCAATGCGTTAGCTACCCTGTCGCGAATGAGACAAACGTTTGGTACCTAACTATGGCCCCCCAACAAAACTTGTGTTCCGGTATCTGCTAAAGATACAAAGCGAAAAGTGTGCTCAAAATTCAAACACAAAGAAATTTGCTCACTCGAAACGGTTCTACATAAGCAAACAGCTTATCGTCCACTCGTTAACTGTTTTCGCTAAACTTCTGTGACTGCCCTTATTACTTGGTAGCATCCCAAATTGAAACACGTCCTTACTAACTCAATGGCGCAATCACCTCTATTTCAGTTTTAAGAAAACAGTAACACTTGATCAAATCCAAATTTTTAACCTAAAACAAAGTATCATTTCCTTCCCCGATTTTTAGACGCACAACAAAAACGAAAAATAATAATAAAAAAACAGCTACTTCCAATGCCTACGCGGGGTGAAACATGGCTCACCACCCTCGCGTCGAAAGGATTAGACTCTCAGCCGCGCCCGCCGGGGTCGTCCTCTGACTGATTGTACTGCTGTCAACTCGTGACAAAGGGCAACTGAAAGAAGACATCCCTTATCGCTACTGCCATCTCCACAGCCCCTCGACGCGCTCAAAAGGCCCTGGTAGCCCATGCAGTGCCGATAACCGATTCTGGGCGAAGGACAGCGACCAGCGCGAGAAGCTACTGAGGTTGAGGTTGAGGTGTTGAATGCTACAGGTGGGGTTAGCCTTGCTTTATCTGCCGGCAATTGCTCCACCGCAGTGTCCCTTCGATATGAACAATGCCGCGTCTACCCCGCTAAGCGCACAATCTCTTATAATAGCACACATTCTCTCCCGCAGTCACCATCTATGCACACAATCGATCCACACAGTTCACATCACAGTCCACTCCAGAAGTCACCATCTATGCACATATTCAGTCACAGTAGAACATACGTCATTGTAGTGCCACACTCCATACACACATTCACTCACAGTATAAAGTAGCCCACTCCGGAAGACACCATCTACGCACACATTCAATCACTCTCTGTTCTCGCCCCAAGCAAGCCCGCCTACCCTTTCGCCCTGCGCTTCCTCGAATGCAGTGCGGAAAGTGAAGGACCCATCCTTCTCAAGTGCGAGCGCCGAACACGCCTACATGCGTGGTCTCTGTTGCTCGACCCTGCGCTCGCACGCGCCGGGTGTCCCGCAGTCTAGCGCCTTCTGATCTTGCGGGTAGATTTCCTTTTTTCCTTATCGCCTTTCTGTCAGGTCGGGGTGGTCTGGGCCCTCCCGCAAGCCGATGTCCTTTGCAAAAACTCAATCCTGTCCTGCTTGCAAGACGCGGTTTCTTCTTTCTGCTACTGTGGTCACTTTTAGAAGCACATGCGCGGGCCGCCTGACCAGTAACTGTAGCTGCAAGATTACAAGGTCCAATGCAGGAAGCTTTTCTTTCCCTTCTGCCGCACTTTTATCTGTGCTAACGTTAGCACCTGTCTGCGCCCTTGAATTTAGGGCTTGACATTTCGACCGTTTTTTTCTTGGTCCTTGCCCTCTTCCTGTTTTTACGAGTATACACTTCCGTTTGCGTCTCCTGATCACAACTAGCTTGATCTCGTTTTTCAGAGGCACCTCGGAGACCTTCATCCAATTGCGAACTGGCCGCTTTGCCTTCGCAGGTCAGTGTCAGCTCCACACTGCTCACAGACAGGTCTTCCGCTGCCGCCGAGTTGGGCAGTTCGCTTTCTTGAAGGCCGTCCTCCACCGCCCGCTTATCGGCCCGAGCGCTTACAACTAAAATCCCCTGCTCGTCTGCAATGGAGCTTTCGTCCTCTGTCTCTGTGTGGTTTTCGATACTGCGTTTCAACATTACAGCTCCGCAATCTTCATGACGGTTGTGCGCTCTTTCACAATACTGGTTTACGTCTTCACGTCTTTCCAACTGAAACGATCCGGCCTGACTCGGTCTCTCTGGAGTCTTGCCTCTCGAGATCTCATCTTCCAGTTTCTTTCGCTCATACGCGAGCTGTAACCTTCTGAGTTCCCGCTCCTTTTTCTCTGCCGCTAGCCGTTGTTCCTCTATTTTTCTCCGATCATCTTCCTTTTTCTTTCGCTCTGCTTTGAGGAGTTCTCACGTATCGCTAATTATTCCTTCCTCAACGGTTTTTAAGAGCAATTTGCAAATGTCCAACTTTTTGATCTTAACCCCTACATCTACACCCAACTCTTCGCACATTGACAGCAAATCTTTCCTTAGCAACTTCATTAGATCCATGTTTGCTGCTCTGAGCCTTGACCTTGCTGAACAACTGTTGACGTGAGCTACACACACTCGTCTCACTGATCAACTTCCCTCGATTCCCAGCAGTTCAAAGTTATTAACCCAAACATATGAAGCCTGGTGGATCTCAAGCAAAGTTCAAGCACTCACCCGCTGATGCAACACCACGCCGCATGGTCGACCCAACCGTTGCCAACCAGTTGTTAGGTGTGGGGCTTCTATACCGTAGCAGGAAACCGGTGTTGGGGAATTACGCGTCGATCCCACCGCTGCCACCAGTTGTTAGATGTGGGGCTGCTGGTTCGCCTGGGCCGTCTCTCGCCAAGGTCGATGTCTACGGGTTCCGGATAGGGAGACTGCTGTTGTGGGGTGACGAAGAGATGAGATGGTCTTCGAGGTGGAGAAGAGACTGAAAGAGTTTATTTACATTTTTACATAGTTCGAAAGAGTGAATCGGGAGCTGGCTGATCACACGCCAGATCGCTGCTTAAATAGGGTCCCCTGGTCCCTAGTTGGGGAATTTAGTTCACTAAAATGCGTCGAATCACTGTGATGTATATCACGTGTCCAATCTTTAGGGTCCGCCTTCCAGGACGCCCCCAACAACACACTCTTGCCACTTCTGGCAAGTTATGGTCCGCGCTGTCCAGGCAGCAGTGATGAATAGCTCGAAGGGGGCCCCAAGCAGCGTCGAAGGTCAGTCACCTGCACTTCATAGCGGTAGCGTGGGAACGAAAGGGTGCCACAGGTTCCACGTATAAGGAAAAGCACTTAGGGTAAGACGAGGTTGTTTTCGAAGCACGAGGATTCCGGCGTCGTTGGCTTAGTCAAACACGGCCGCATTTGCCACGGCTCATTTGCAGCCCCGCGCCGCTTGCCGGCTCCCCCGCCGTCCCCTCCGGGAGAAAGACGTCGTTATGTCCCGGGTGGGTCCGGCGTTGAGAACAAACGATAGGTTCCCGAAAGCCGTTCTCAGGCAGCGGAGGGCCGTTTCACCCCGTAAACAGCAGGAGGGGGGGAGGGAAGGTCCCCTGTAGATGCCATCACCTGCATTCGTGGCGCCGCAACCACGTCGACAGCCCTTTGAAGCTTCTGTCGATTGGTGCTTCTCGTGGCTTGAATATTCTTGGCATGTTGGCGTCTTCAAACGTAACAGCTCCTACGCGGCCAGAACAATCTCGATCGGCCAGTGGTCACAATCACTAGTCGAGGAGAGATGGGAGTTGTAGTGTGGGAGGCCCTTCTTGATCTTCTCTGTGAGCACAGAATGGAGTCCTAAACCTCGTACAACAGAGGCATTAGTTGAAACCAACCACTCAACATAGCGCCACTCCCAAGGCAGTGCCCAAAATTCACCCGAAAGTTGTGATATTCGGTTTAATAGAGCTTGGGGTGTTGCTAAAAAAAATAAAATAAGCAGTCCTTCAGGCACCAGGGACGAATTTCTGTATAATAAAAAAGCCACTTAAAGTTTGCAGAATCTTACAAGCATGCTCAAGATCAGATGCAAGAGGCTCTGGTGTCGCTATGCGGTCCGCGGAGTGCGTGGCTGTTTCCTGATCTACCAAAAAAAGAAAGGCCTCAGACAAAGGTAACAACTTTGCAGTCAAACCTAACACTTACCGCCTGGAAAAGGCAGCTTTGTGGACTCATGAACTTCGATATCTTCGGCTTGGACTGAAATGAGGAAGCCAAGCACTGTTCAAATACCGATCTCCTGATCTCAAGTATTTGTACCATTGCGAGCATTTTCAGCGAGCAATGTGTGGAACGGCAAGCATCTTGTGACCATGCAACTAATATGTTTGAGAAAAAAATCGGTGCCTCTTACGATCGTGTTCAAGGGTAGACGAAGCAGGACTTGAAGGCATGAATCTGCCATCAGGCAGTTCTCCAGCTGTCAAGAAATCTGCGTGAAAGGACAATGTCAGGCACTGCAAATGCATGCGGTGTGACCAAGCTAGTACTCACCGTCAGTAATGCACTGCTCGCCACTGCCATTATGAATCGCGACATCTTCTTCGGGTGGGACTGAAATGGAAAAGCCAAAGCCTCCTGAAAGCCTGAAGCACCGGTTTAGGTTTGCAAGTAAGCGCAATTTTTCAAAAAAAAGTATGATCACAGGATGACTCGGCAGGCACTACTGCTGTGACAAATATTTCAGATACACCGACAGCAAATTCAATTCCGGAAAATGTTCGCGAGTCATCGGCGCATTGCTAGGTTTTTACTGGGTATTTATGTAAAAAGTTAATGTTTTATTAGACATTTTCCGATCGTGCTGCAGAAAAATGCAACAAACATCACTCACCGCTTTTGTTTGGGAATGGCAGCCTTATCGCAGGAGGCTTCCTTTGCTTAGGCACACTCCGATGAGAAAAAATGGTCGGAATCGCATTAGGCTTTAATTTATTCTTCCCCTACTTCTGCAGTATGAGCGGCTCAAACTGATCAGTATCGAAATGGAGCTGCAATATTATGCAATATTGTTAAGAAAACATGTGATAAAAAAATATACTCGCCCAGAAAAATTCCCAAACGCTACAAAGTTAATTCCAATGTACCTCGTGAGGTCTTTCTCTTGAATTAATTTTTAAAGGCATAGCTAATATTCGGCTGCTTAATTTATTCAGGACCACTAAAAAAGACACATGATAAAAAAGAGTTTCAGGGCTTTTAGTGATCAAATGAACCAAACTGATAACCCAAAATAAATATTTGAGGTCACGTGTACGCGAGCTAAGAAACTGCTAAATCACCCTAAGGCAGGCGATAGTATAACTCTGCTATAGTGCCAAACGGCATTGTTTTTTCAGACCACAGCAGAGCTCTGGGGAACACGGGAGATGGCTTACACGCTGCGAAAATCTACATGCTTCCTATTCTGCGCCACCGTTAGAACCACGTGTATTTGCTGGAAAGAAACATTACGTCCGCGATGGAAACATTTTAGCGGGAAACCCACACCGAGACTCAGAAATTAAGGCGGCTATAATAGGCGCAGCACACAGCAATGCCATCAAATGGAAAGTATAACATGGTAAACGACACACAATGATGAGCGAATTAAGCAAGATTGTCAGCCTCTTCACGAGCTGGCAAGAAGTTTCAAGTATACAGACTAGTTTATGCACCAAGCAAAGCAGAGTACCTCGCAGAGGACGGTGTGGTTCGTCGGAGTGAAGTCCTTACGTCCGATGTTCTGAATCCACTTTTTTCTTCGACTGATGTCGTTCTTTCCTCGAGGATTCGTGAAAAAGCATTAAGCCATTTTCACGCCGGCTTGTGCACTGAAATGCGCAGCAACCCGGCATAACGCGGCGCTAAAAGCACGGTTCGAATGAATGAAGCTCGACCCGCGACAGAGGAAGGCGGCCTGCACATGGCGCCGAAGAAAAACAACAACAGAAGCAAAGCGACGCTTTCGCGCGCGTTTCCAAGGCGATGGCGGAAGGGCCAATCATCGGTCAGAAATGCGCCGAGTGGAGGCGCGGGCGAGGAGGACGTGCGAGGGTTTGCGGTGCGGCGGCAAAGTTCACAGAATGGCGCTACTTGTATATCAAGGGCCTTTAAGTGTGGTAGGAGACCTCACGAAATCTCGAAACGTGATGAGTAGTTGCGGCCACAGATGGCGCTGTGATCAACGGTGATAGCAGACCCCACGAAATTTCGAAACGTGATGAGTAAGAGCTAAGGCTCTTAAAACCTACTCAGTTCTGCAGCCTAAATGTCACTGCATTGCAAGTTCAGAAAGTATTCTCTTTGCTCCCAAGTAGTCAGCTATGCAAGAGCTGTGTATCAACAAAGGCGTTCTGATAGCCTTCCAAGTTGGCTGCTCTCTCTAAATCATGTTCCCAGTCCCGGAAGCTAAATATTTCCCAAGTTTCACTGTGAGATTATTTGCAATTTTATTTGTAATCTGCTAGTTATATATTTTGCTAAGTACGGATCGCAAGTGACTGCATCTTTCTGAACGTATAGAGACCCGTCGCACAGAGCAGGAGGAAGGAAATGAATACAACGCCCCGTGCACCGCCGCGCCACCTCGTTTGTTTACAAACATGCAGGAGGTATAGACCTCCTGCATGTTTGTAAACAAACGAGGTGGCGCTGCAGTCGCTAGTGAGCTCGTGGTAGGCAAAAGGTCGGGGAGTGGCGTCGCGGATAGGTGTTACCTCCTGCATGTTTGTAAACAAACGAGGTGGCGCTGCAGTCGCTAGCGAGCTCGTGGTAGGCAAAAGGTCGGGGAGTGGCGTCGCGGATAGGTGTTGAGCGCGGGTTTTCAAGACTTGTAGGCGTGTTTCCAGTTTCTGCGAATCATAGCAATGGTCGATGCTTCCAACTTAGTAATTTGTTGAAGTACACGAGCTCGCGTTGGCCACGTGCGGCCTATGAAGAGAAATAGTTTTCCACTGTATTGTATATATGGTTAGTAGTAAACATGTAGAAAGCGTTCCTGCCGTCTATTTATGCGCTAGGCATTGAATAAAACAAGTTTTGACACTCTGCACTAGCCGGAATGATTTTACTTCGGGACAATAGTGAGGGGAAGTGCTGGCCTTGTTTCGTCGGAGCAGACATGCGCTCATCGTCTGCTGACATACGTACGTGTCGCGCTGTGCGAAAAGTGGGGATAGCGTCGTGTCCCTAATCTCCTCTTTCTCGCTTAGCGCTGTTTTTAGCCGCATGACCACGCACCAGCCAGGCCGACTTGTCCTCTTGTTAAGCTGGTCGATTTGGTGAAAATTTTTGATTTCTAGAATTATTTTCTTTCCTAGCCCTGAAGTCTAGTTTCGTGACGAAAAATTATAGCAAAATATTTAGTACAAATTTATAAATTACGCTTTTTAGAAGTGTGGTCGTAAAAATTGTGAGGTAATTTCTTTGATTTCAGTGCCGCATTTCTTTGACCAAAGCGAAAGCGAAGATGCCATAAACGAGGGAATAAACTTTAAGGTTTGTTTTGTGACCTCTCACATTTTCTGCGACTGGATCACTCACCTTCGTAATTCGCATGAAAATCAAATGATTCCATTTGTCGCAAACTATTCCTGAGACGTTGATGACCGTAATAAATCTCTCGATTTTTTTCCCTACACGTGCAGTACTGTGTTAGTTGTTTCTTGTAAGAAACGTTTTCATGTAACTATGCATGCATAAGTACTGATCATATATAAAAAGAACTAATCGCGTCATCGTACAGAGCAGGGCTTTATGTACATGCTGGCATAAAAAAACTGCGCACTATCTACTCAATTATTTGACACCTTGGGGGGACTTGACGACGGTGTTAATTATAATTACCCAGAACTGCACCAGGTATAGCTATAAATAAAAGGAATTACTGAAACTAGCGTAGGAATTTCATATTTGCACCAAGTTTAGTTACATATCGCATGCATGAATAGCGAAAACACTTTTCATTGCCGCGTCCCCTCTCAATCTCGCCACGTGTCTGTTAGTAGCACGCCTGCGGCTGCTTCGTTCCAAACAAGCTTCGCGATCATGTACTACCTCATGAAACATGGCACATGCATGATGCAATGAAAAAGCATATGGCGTTTAGCACACTTAAGGTACGCTATTCTAAGCACACCAACGCGACCGCGCAAGATTGACACAACTTACCAGACTTCTTTCTACTCGAATGAAATAATTACGTCGTCATATCAAGAAACAGTTTCAAGTAAATATTAAATGTCATAAAACGCGCCATTAAAACATGGTGCGCTATTAACAAAAAAAAACGCATTCCTTGGGGGCGAGTGAACCTGTCGGCGCCCCGTGCACTCCGGCTCAAGGTGATAAGTACGTGTGCAGCTGCATGTCTTTTTTTCCTTGAGCAATTATCAGCCTACTATCCTGAAGTTCAGGTGAATGAACGCAGTAACTTGCATGCTATTAAGTGCATTGAGTGGCAGTGCCTATCGACTCCCAGACTTCGCGCTTTACTACCGTGGCCCAGTGCCAGTTAGCCAGTTTCCGAATGCAGCATTTATGCGCGAGAAACCTATCGAGGCTAATTTAATATTTTTTATGCTACTACGCGGATCCAGCAGTGACGCAGCTGGTCAATACATGCTGCTTCTGCAATGCACAGGCTTGAAGCAGCCGCCGGTAGCTGCGGCAGCTGCGGTAGGCACGGGCAAGCGGAACCTGTTTTGCCTACCATGCGAAAGTCGCTGCTAACATCAGCGCCACCGCATCTTCGTGACGTCGCGGGGTGAAGGAGGTCCATAGAAAGCCGCCTAGCGGCCGTCTTCGGCACATCTTCCGGGAGTCCGGTTCAGCGCCTGCCGTTGCCACTGCGAGAATGGCTGAAGTTCGCAGCTGCGATTTCCCGTTGTTCGGGTCCCCGACGAATATTTCTGTGGAGACAGCGAGAGTAAGGGCCGGGCTTTGTACGAGGGCGGGCGTGTCCACGACGTCGCAGCCGTCTGGGACAACCCAGTCCGCATACGTGCGTCACGAAGCCCAGCTACGAAGTGGAGCTCGTGGTGAGTAGCCGCTCTGTCGATAAGTAATCACTTCAACAGAGCCTCTATTTTTTTTTAGCACATCTCCCACACTGCACGTGTGTGGTGAGCACATGCGAGTCGCGCGTTTTAAATGGACCCAGCGCACATGCTCATGTACATGTATCCGGTCCTCAAAACATCGCTTCACTGACGCACTGATATGCGCTGGCGACCGGGATACACGAATGGCAGAAGCAGACTAGCGCGCTGTCACAATCTAACTCCCACCATTCCTTTGGAAAGCAAGAACGGGAGGTGCTGCGCATACGCACGTGTAGTGTCGGCTGCGCTGCCGTGCATGCATAACCCTGACTGCTCATTCTTGCTGCATCGAGATATGCAGATCAGCACAGCGCGCTCCGTTTACTGGTGTCCGCGCCTGTACGAGAATTGCCATTGCAGCGCCCAGTTCGCGAGTCTACCGCCCAAGTAGACACTCTCCTTGTCTCTTTTACCTTTTCCGGCACAGATCTCACATAATTACGTTTCTGTAACGAGGAGACGCGTACGGAGGACGGTCGTTAATTTTTTTCGGCATTTCTTGCATTCACTACAGCACGTCATAATATGGATATTAAATACCTACATGCCACACGGGTCCAATTGTGTAAAAAAGTTATTTCCTCTTGATACTAGATTCACACATTAAAAAAAATTATTGGACCATTGTGGTTATGCAAGGAACATTTAATTGCAGCATACACCATTGGCATTCCTGCAAGGTTTAGTGCATTGCTCGTGTTCCACAAAATTAGTCACTGCTGAAACTTGCTTTCTGAAATAACAGAGCCTTAATTATGTTTAAAATCTCACCCTTCAGCTGATTGCAAAGAATTTTCTCATCTATTTTACCTGATGATTCTTGCATACTGGCAGCTTGTGATGAAAAAGAGAGTAATACACATTTTTAAATTTCAGTTCATTATTTTCTTGGCAGGCATCAGTTCCAAACTTTTCGCTGGAAGATGGCAATTGCTCCTATAAGGCAGGACCAGGTGGACGATGCAAGCATGTTGCTGCTTTAGTGCAGTACATAAACAAAGAATAAAATGCATCACGTACAAGTGGACAAAGAGAATGGGGGAAGCCTTCAGTACGGTCACTGGGGACGTATAAAAAGGGAGCTTGCTTGGACGGTTTTCTTGGGAAGACGGTTGAAGACATTGAACCAATGGCACCAGCAGTACTGCCGCCTCAAGATGCAACTGCTGTAGCCGCATTACTTGATAAACTGTGGGACCATAACTGCTCACTCGTTACAGCCATCAAGCATGAGCTATCTGTGAACATCGATAAAGAACCAGTGGAAGAAACAATTGTGTATGGGCCACCAGTGGTGCAAGGCAACTTGCGAAAGTCTGGTCTCTACCGCTGCCTGGCAACCAATGAAAACAACGACGAAGATATGAGTTACTACATGGCCAACATTGTACAAACTGCTGAGCAAATAGTAGAAACTGAAAGAAAAACACGAGGGTCAGAAAGAGACTTTCTGCAATGTAAAAAAATGCAGGCATGCCGTATTTCAGCCAGCAGTCGGCTGCACAACATACTGAAATCAAGAAAGGAGCGCCTTGTACTGGCTAAGGAGTTCTTGTCCGAATGGTCATCAGCTACAGCGTATGGGAATGCCCTTGAAGAAGAATCCATAGAGTCATTTTCGAGGGAAATAGAAGCAGAAGTCCACAAGTGTGGGCTTGTGATTATGCTGGAGCAGCCTTGGCTGTGCTGCACACCAGATGCTATTGTTGTACAAGGCCCTACTGCATCGCTTCTTGAAGTGAAGTGTCCCTACTCGTGCAGAGACAAACCTATTGTAGATTTTGAAAACACCATATCTGGTGTTCCATACCTGGTTTTCCAAGATGGCAAGTTGGAGCTTAAGTGTACACACGTGTATTACACGCAAGTTCAAGTTTCAATGTATGTCCTTGGTTTAGAAGCGTGTTTCTTCTATGTGTACTCGAAACAGCAGCACATTACAGTCAAGGTACCAATTGACGCCTTCATTGCTCAGGCTGTTCCGCAGCTTGAGAACTTCCATTTTAAGTATTTGTTACCGGCACTAACAAAAGAAGTGATGCAAACTTTCAGGTAAACTGGTGTGTATTCTTCTGTGCATCACAAAGATTTCAATTCAGTTTTGGATATTGCTATAGCGCGTGGTCGCGATGAGCACGCATTATCAGCGCGCTATCAGCCGCGGAAGCGTCGCCACGGTTTGGAGTGCGTGACGTCACCTTATGCTATATATATGTGTTCTGTGCCCGTGAATAAACGGATTTTTGTTCCCAGGATGCCAGCGTGATAACTTACTTCAGATATTAATGCAAGTGCATTAGAGGGACCATGGCGAGAAAACGTGGTGGGGTGCCACGCCAACAACAGTGATACATGGCCACGATGCATGACCATGGTGCATGGAAAGGAATAAAGCGCAAGAATGACGGAAACAGTCAAAACGAAAAGTATTGCTGAAAAGACAACAAGACAGTTTTCAACATCATCCAAGCAGGTTTGAAGACATTGGTGGCTTTTTTAGGGCTTCTGTCAAGACAGGACAAGAACTAAATCAGCGTGGAAAATGTAAACTAGTAAAGGATTGAGTGCCACTGATGAAATCTAGGGACATAGTGTCAAGACTATTTTCAACACTAAGCAAGTAAGCAACGAACGAGCACAATGGAAAGGTTAAATAAAAAATAATTTATTGTAAACATTGATCCCTCGGAGAAATGAGACCTTTTTACCAAAAGTTGCATACTTCATCTTCAGCATTTTCTGGTTGCTTCCCTTCATCAAAAAAATCATACGTTAGCCACGTTTTTTTTATAAATCAACAAAACAACTAATAGATTATCAAACATATACCACAGCTACTGTATTTACAGTCTAGAGCACTGCACATGCAAGTGCGCTTTCCTACAACTGGATGACTGGCACCACAAATCACTGCCAATGAGCTCATAAGATAGAACAAAAAAGGGTGAGGTGTTTTCATTCAATTACTTGAATGTATGAGGCAGAATAAGTGGGCTTTTCGTAAAAGCAGTTTGATAAACTCAGTCGCCCTTCAGCTCTCATTGTGCACATACTGCAGAAAAAGTATTTGTACACATAAACTCAGTGTGAAACGCAAAGCACCAAAGAAATGCTTCAAGATGTTCTGAATGCATACGACAGCCTGAAACGGTGCGTGCTTAAGCAACTCCGAGTAACAAAGCAATCGCACTTCAAGCTGAAACAAAGGAGTGCTCGATGAATTTAAATCCCTACTCTGCATAGCATCACACGAGAGTGATGTCTAGTTTTTGACCACCTGAGAGAAGTTTGGCAACCATGGCAGCTGCATGCACTCTCTCTGCCTGCCCATTAGTTCACAAGTATCAAAAATGTGGCACATACGTGTTCTAGCTCGAACTGGACGACCATGTACATATTGTCCGCCTGACTGTGCAATCCACCTGCACAAAACATGCCAAAGTATCTCTTGTATTTAAAATTAAAATCTGTAAATGTTACAAAAAAGTCACGCCATAAGTTCAGTCGGGAATTAAAAGATAGCAATGATTGTTAGTTGCCATGGTCACTCGGAAAGTAAATGAAAACAAGATTCTCAACAGGGTAAACCAAAACCTGGATTTTTAAAAATATACATATTGCATTTTGACAAAAAATCTGCTTATTTCCAAATTTGATTTGTGGTTTATGGGGGTTTAACGTCCCAAAGCGACTCCGGCTATGAGAGACGCTGTAGTGAAGGGCTCCGGAAATTTCGATCACCTGAGGTTCTTTAACGTGCACTGACATCGCACAGCACACGGGCCTCTAGAATTTCACCTCCATCGAAATTCGACCACCGTGGCAGGGATCGAACCCGTGTCTTTTGAGCCAGCAGCCGAGCGCCATAACCACCGAGCTACTGTGGAGGCTGTTACCAAAAATGTAGCTATGGCTGCACTCCAGAGATCTTGCTGAGACATACATACTTGCATTGCAAGGCTTACCTACTTTTAATGGTATTTTTTTAAATGCCTATATCAGTTATGCAACCTAAGTATAAGTGGAAATTGAGTGCTCATTGTGCTCTCACACAGTCAGGTTTCTAGATTTCTGTAGTAATAGGATCACTGAGCAGCCTAAGTTTTTCATGTCTCAATCAGATCACTGTTCCCAACAGTCAAACAAGTCCCAAGTTTCTCGATGTTTTTCAATAGATGTTTCAAAATTTTGACAAAGAAATGTATCCTGCAATGCGTACCTTTTACTAAACACATCCTGGGAGCAACTGTTTTGATAGAGATACATGAAGGTCCTAAAAAAAGAACTACTGATTTCCTGCAGTAAAAAATGGTTTTGTGCATTCATGGTAATGACCAGCCCTCAAAAGAATATATTTGCACTGTAACGTCATCTCAGTCTATTTTGTGCATGGTGAACATGACAGCTTGCACATTACCACATTACTCTTTAGCTTTAATGATTGGGCTCTGTAAGTTTGTAAGCACACCGCACATATCAATTATTTTTGAGACGTGAGGAAGCAAATCAGCAGACAACTTTTCTGACAATATCCTGAAAAGTTTCATACGTTGAATACATCTTTCAACGTGTATTCTTGCACTTGCCACTTTGTACGAGGTAAAAACTTCCTCACGAGTAAAAGGCTGGTTTGGTCATGCAAAAGTAGGCATCTGAAATAGCACGCCTCATTTCACAAGTGCACTTCTGATTTGAGGAAAGCCCTTGTCAGCAAGCACAAGATCTCCTGGGCTAAGCAAGTGCAAAATGCCAGAATCAGTTGTTATGAATGAAGCGGTGGCACGGCCACCATAAGGCCTTGATAAGAAGCTGATAATTCCGCTAGGTGTTATTCCTACAAGAAATTTGACAGTGTATGTGCCTTTATAATTAGAAAACATCAGCACTTTCTCATGCACAGTGTTTGGTGCTGAGCAGAAAACCTCAGTTCAATCTATAATGACTCGACATTTTGCATACTCAGGCTTGAAACATTCAGGCATCATGAGCTCAATGGTTGATCGTGAGGGCCAGTGGATAAGACAGTGCATTTTGGCATGTAAAAGATTCAAAATCAGAAAAAAATGTCGTGAACAAGTTGTCCTATGCATACCAAAAAAGACCGCTAAAGCCGAATAGGAAAGGTTGAGCTTTAGCTTCATGAGAAAGAGGAGGAGTTTGTTTGATGCATTTACAATTTCCTCTTCCCCACTGACATTAAGCGCCTCTACAACAATGCTCTGCAATTTTGAAAATACTGGCAGTGACACACCAGCAATGGATTTTAAAATGTCTGAGGCCTTTTCACTGGAGCAGGCAGATACACTTGGGTAGCCTCGAAAGCTACTGGTAGATTTCAAGCTGTCGATGTTCATTGGGTCACACGCGCTGTCCTTGACGCCATAGGAAGTGCCCCATGCGGCATCCTTTGTTTCCTTCTTGCTAGGAAAGGTAGCCTGGAAGAAATTACGCACACAATCATTTGAAGCCGTGCTTATTAGAGGGTAACAAAGCTATCTTACGTACACATTTGCATTAAATATTGCTTAAAGATTAATGCAGTGTACAATGACAAAACTGAAAATGTGCTTAAGATAAATACTAACACATAGTTTATCTCCCAAACTGAAGTATTTTATCTATTATACAGGCTAGCTGCTATCTCAAAGCTATACCTACACAGCCCAACACCCAGTCCACACTCCAAAAAAATTGAGGCACTGCAGAAAGGTATCAACAAGAAAATATATGTAATTTTAGGTACAAGTCTATTCAGGTGCAATGAAATTATAGCAAATATGCATACTAGTTCCCATCCTACCTGTGTGTCAGCATTGCAATCTTGCATGCAGCAAAGGAACAGACTCGGCATATCTGGCTCCAAGGTCCAAGTACAGGGGTCTGTGTTTCTACCTGCATTCATTGAAAGGCACAGTCACTTCTTTTTTGTTCAAAATTTCCTTCCCACATTACACAATGCAGTCATGCAGTGAATCATAGTGCTTTGTTAGCACCAGTATAAACTGCAATCTTTTAAAGAAAAAATATGAATGACATATATGCAAATGACCTGAAAGAGTGCTGTAACGATTAATGAAGACTTCTGGTGTGTTATGTTCACTGACACAATGTTTTAAAAATGTCTTGGGCAACTTTTCTAGATAACAACACAACTGAAAGCACAAAATGTCAACATGCTATGTGCAAACTGATACAAAGAAAGAAACCAATGACTAGAACATCGTCATGTCCATAGACACAAGCATATTAAGGGCAAGGAAACTGGGAGAAAGCATTAAATCTAGCTTGCCAGAAATTCCAAAGCTTTGTTTGTTGTTCAAGTCAACAGAGAAATTTGTGAAATCAGCTTAGTAACGTTGATATTGTGAAAGCTTTTCAGGATGGGTATGTGAAGAGACATACACTTATGAGTCCATTTGTGTAATCGTAGCCTTCTTCATCAGTAGCCACTTCCTGCACACAGCTTGATGTGGGTTCTTTGCTCTGTTTACGTGACCGCAACCTGGATTACGACAACTCTTTGAGGATTGTTACACTGTGAATCAATATTCATTGAGAAAAGTCATTACCTAGATAGAACAAGCAACAAAAATTGCTCCACAGTTAATGAATCTTTGGATACTATTGCTGTATTTGGTCTAGCACTAGTTGAATCAGTTTCATACTAGCTGCATAGTTAAAGCCATGACACAACGCGTAGTTATAATCCTACCACCACAAGTGCTAGCCACTAGGACCTATAGTATGTAAAACAATCATTACATTTCCAGTATCGCCTGCCCTGTTTGGTTCTCTCTGTCACAGTTCATTCCAAGTTCCGTTCCATTCACATTTAATAATGCCAGCCACAAAGCACACCATTTGATAAAAATTTTTTCACTAGTTCATCTTACCTTTCATATCTGTAAGCAGAAGGTGTCTTGGTGAGTCTGTATTCACTTGGAAATAGGGTCGGCAGATATGCTGGACTCCGAGGGTCGTTGGATTTCTCACCATTTACAAAATGGTTGCTGCAGATCCTGCTGTGTTTGGTCGGCTCCCACAGGCTCCCGTCTTTTCTAATAAAATTATGACAGAAGCACACATAAACACGGCCATTACAGCAAAAGGGAATAAATTGTTTGGTTTATGGCTACATGGGCAATGAGGGTCCCCATAGCGGAAGACTTCAGATTAATTTAGCACCTGGGGTTCAAAACAGTTTGCTGTTGGGCTAGCTGGTGCTTTGACATCATATCCATCTAATTTAACAGCACAGGACAGCGTGTTCGTCTTTTTTTTTTGTCTTGTCCTTTGCGCTAAATTTAGCGATTATGATGTTACCTAAGGGTCTTTAACTTGCGCTGACATCGTACAGCCAACGGGCATTTTTTTAAAATTTCGCCTGCATCGAAATGCCGCATCCGGCGGCGGTGTCCAACCCATGTCCTTGGGATCAACAGCAGAATCCACAGGGCTACCGCGGCGGGAGAGACCTGATAATGCAATGTGCTGTCCTGCCTCTAGACACAATTAACTACAAAAAAATGGACACAAAATCACTGCAAGCATGCGGTCATCGCGTCACAAACGAAGCTCAGACCACATCCATGCAAAATGAGCTGAGGTCTTGCACGCGGTAGCAATCTGAAGTTTCAATGCGCGAACACACAGGCACAAAACATCAACATGCGGAAAATGAAGATCAAGCTTCTAGCGATAGCGAAACTTTCTCCATGACGCCGAGACACAGTCATGCAGCGACAACATACGCAGCATGCACATATCCTAATCGAAATAAAGCACGTTATCACGGAGCAGACAATACCCACAACGAGTGCATTAAAATTATCGCCATTAAGAAAGCAAACGTTTCAACACGAAAACACAGAGTCGCGATAAATATCAACATGCGAAACTTTCGAGCGATAGCGGAACTATCTCGACAGTGACACCAAAATGCACTCATGCAGGGGGCAAATTACACACGTATACCGTCAACAATTGAGCGCATAATCACGGTGCAGGCAATACCCGTAACGAGTTCTTTCAAAATACCACCACCAAAGCAACAGCGCCCTGCACATGCCCTAGCTGCGATGCGCAGTCAAGACAACTGCTTACCAATGTGAACTTGAGTTGCAGCAGCATGACGATTTGTGATGAGACGACGACTATCCCAAACACTTCCTAGCATCATTAAAAAAAAGAGGCGTGAATAAAAAATTTGACGTTTTAAAGTAAATGGAATCAGTTCCTCACCTCTGCCGTCGAACAGCGGCGATCCATTGCTGTCGTCGCTCCCGCTCATAGGGCCGCGCTGGGAACGAGTAGAATCGCGTCTCCGGCGTATTTTTATATGTGTTAGAGCAACCAACCACACAACAGTTGTTATTGGACATCCCTTCGGGCTGCTATCGCAATGAGGATGCACGGACAAACCTTATTTCAACGAAGAAACGACCGAGAAAGATAAAGCCACGTCGCAACAACACAGAAGCGATCGGCAAACGGCGCGCTTCACTCCCGGAAGTTGGGAGCAAAGCCGCCACCTGTGGCGCGGCCGTCGCTGTGCACGCCGGCTTCAAAATGTTTTGTGTGCGTTCTTGGCCACATCCAGAGTCGAGATATATATTGTTATTAAAGCTGGCAATCAAATGTTGCTCAAATTTGAAAAGGCTATTTATTCGGCGTGTCAGATTATGTCATGAGAGAAAGGAAACCACGCTGTTAGTCTAGAGTTGCGCGATAGGCCTGCGAATTCTAGAATTCACGAAAAAGATGCTGCCACCGTCTGGAAGACGTTGAAGTAACGAGCGTTAGCTGTTTGGTTTACTAGAACTGATATGAATGAGATTAAAGGCAGGTACGCCAATGGTAATACGACTTTGACATCTTGGATTTATAAGTGACGTCAGCAATCAATCACCAATCGGGTTGCTATATCGATTTACTATGTGGGCCACCACGTTGAAGTTCCTCGGACTTAGAAAATTTCACGCTGAAGGGAGATGGTAGCACACCTCAAGAAATCGAGAAACGCGATGAGTAAGAGCTAACTCTCTTAAAACTGCTCTTGCTCGCGACGTGCACTGAAAAGCAGTAATAATAATAATAATAATAATAATAATAATAATAATAATAATAATAGATTTTTGGGGAAAGGAAATGGCGCAGTATCTGTCTCATATATCGTTGGACACCTGAACCGCGCCGTAAGGGAAGGGATAAAGGAGGGAGCGAAAGAAGAAAGGAAGAAGGAGGTGCCGTAGTGGAGGGCTCCGGAATAATTTCGACCACCTGGGGATCTTTAACGTGCACTGACATCGCACAGCACACGGGCGCCTTAGCCTTTTTCCTCCATAGAAACGCAGCCGCCGCAGTCGGGTTCGAACCCGGGAACTCCGGATCAGTTGCCGAGCGCCCTAACCACTGAGCCACCGCGGCGGGTCTGAAAAGCAGTGCAAAGCAGGGGAATACGTGATCATCTCGCGACACGTTCGCGTTTACGCATCGCTCAAAAGTAGGCCCTGGGACGACAGGCTGATCGGTATTGCCGGAGCGTTCGAGGTCGGCCGTACTTGATCCCGTCGAAATGTAACACCCTCCAAGCTAAGTGGGGCAGCGCCTCGCCCCCCGCGTTGCATACAATGCGCGGCGCGAGGTGTATAGCGTCGATACAACGCCGCATTACTGCCCCCTATATGTCGTTACAGGGTTGGAGCGCGTGCGTGCCACGAAATAGCCACGGCGCAACCGGCACAAAGGTCCGTCCCATCCGGGTCACCCCAGACGCGAATATGGGGTACCGCGTGCGTTCTGTGGGCGCGCAACCGCAATCCAGCTGGCCGCCACCGCGCTTGAACAAAGAGGGCGCGCGCCCCTCTTTTGTCTACACTGCGCCCGGCTAGTTCCGTGCACTGGACCGGAAGCCGGAGTCTGTATAAGCAGCCAAGAGACGAGGCAGTCTCGAAGGTTGCGTGTGCGAGACGCTTTGCTCAATGGAGCAGGTAAAACCTGGAGGAGAATGAAGTCGCAGATTTGGGGTTATCTGAGATTAATACCCATCTGAGATTAATTCTTCAGGCCCTTCTTCAACTCGTCCCGTGTCCTTCTTGTTCTTGTCCGACCTTCTTCAGGGGTTGCAGTAGACTATGGAGATAGATATAGATATAGCTCGAAGGCACAGTTGTAGTAGAAGCAGTAGTAGCAGCAGTACTTCCAATAGTAGTGGTAGTAGAGTAGTAGTAGTAGTAGTAGTAGTAGTAGTAGTAGTAGCAGCAGCAGCAGCAGCAGCAGCACAAGTAGTAGTGGTAGTAGCAGCAGCAGCACTAGTAGTAGTAATAGTAGTAGTAGTAGTAGTAGTAGTAGTAGTAGTAGTAGTAGTTTTAGGGCCACTTTCAGCGACAATAGTAGTGGTAATGGTAGTAGTCTCGTTCCAGGAGTGGGAGCAACAAAAATCACTGCGATGTTTGAAACGTGATGGCTGCGTCACCACTGAAACTAAACCATTGCTGTGCACATGCACTTGCTGGCTAATCCGACTTTGCAGAGTCTGTGTGTGGTCCCGTGACGTAGCGTGAGAGCGGGCCAACCGGAGGGATTTGGGAGGAAGAGGGAGGGAGAAGAGCGATGCTGCTGGCCCAGTAACTTCATCGAGTGGGAGTGTTTTAAAAATATGTAAGGTTTTTTTCTTCTTGAATAAAAAATGCGACTCGAAGGTTGTATATTTGTTTGCCTGTGAGCAATGACCATCACATTTATTTAGCGCCTTCTCTTCAGCAAAACCCTACGTAGGTTCCCTTGCTCTCAATAACTGCGTGTTCACATGTGCATGGCTGAGCTTTCGGTTGCGGGAAGTGAACGCCACCCACCGCATGTTTCTCCTGGAGTGTCTTAACACTAGTGCTCCATTAACCATTTCATTCTCTCAAACAAGCCCACATAACATCTGCTGCCTCGATACCTCTCCTAACCAGGGGCAGTCGTAGAGATGATGAGTGAGGAAAGGTAACTGTGCATGAAGGGTCTTACCACGGTCAATAATAATAATAATAATAATAATAATAATAATAATAATAATAATAATAATAATAATAATAATAATAATAATAATAATAATAATAATGTTTATTTTCGCCACTGAGTACAGAGGAGCGAAAATAGGTGACTGGAGAAAAAGCTGCTGTATCGGCAGCTTGACGGCGCTCCAGCCCCCTTTACATCTGGAGGAATGGCGAGGCATACAGTGCATATCTGAAGCACCATTTTTTTGTTTGTTTTTTCACAGGCCTTTCTTGAAGTACAACTGCACTTGTAAAACGCAATGGAAAACGGAAATAAAGGATTCATTGTTATACATGAGCACAACACAGAGATAATAAAATAACATTGAAAGGCTGAAACAGAACAGGCAAGTGGCTAAGTGCAGTAAAAGGTGGAGGCGAGTAAAGGACCCGATACTGCATCGTTGCCCCGGGGGACCGCATCTTCCAATGCTGCACTGAATACGCGAAAAACAGCACGCGTGCACAGTCGTAAAGAACCTGTAGTAGACGTTGGCATAAAAAGGCGAGGGAAAGAAATAGAAGGCGGCGAGAGCGCTGGCGCTGTATGCAGAGCGAAGTGCATGCACGCGCTAGGAACCTTTTTTTTTTTTTTTTTAGTGGTGGTGAGGAGTGATTCCCGCTCGGCACGAGCCGATCGGTCCAACCCGATCTAGGCACACCGGCAGCGGCCTCTTGGTCCGCTTTGCACGCCGAGCGCACGGTGGCGACCCGCAATGGGCCGGTTCCACGGAGGGCGCGGGAGCTGCCATTCCAGGCCACGCGATGTCCCTCTCACCACCAGTGGCGTGCGTGTTGTTGCGCGTTCTTTTCGTCCCAAGGTCAACCGTCGCTGCTCTGCTCTCTCTTCCTGCCCATTCGCGTGCAACGTCCTATACCCCCCCTCCTACCTCTTCCAGGGGCGCTTCTTCCACAGCTTCTCTCCATCATCTCGCCGGCTGGGATGACCACGCGCCCACTGGTAAAGAAGGCGGTGACTGATAGGCGTACAAATGACCCCGCCCCCTCACGCAGGGAAAATAGAGGCTAACCGGTGTTTAGATGGTCAGTGCACGTCTTCTGAAGAGGGCGTCTTTCTTGGCTGCGCGCACGTGATGCGCATAACGGTCTTCGCCGTGACGAAGTTCAGAGGTCGGACTCGCGGAGCTCGGGTAAGAGTAGCGGAATCGAGTTTGGCCGTAGTTATACACTCACGCGGACGAAACTACGACTCGGCGAGGCCGCTTCAATGGGCCGCAGAGCAGTTCCGCCCCGAAGCGCTTAACCGTGCTTCGGGCACATGTTGGTGGTTCGAGGCTCGATACGCCTTGGATGAACGATGGAGCTGTAATTGAAAGGGACTCCAGGAGCTTTGACCTACAACCACTGATAGACAAGTCGACGCGAGAGGGGGGGGGGGGGTACAGACGAACAACGAAGGCATCCCTGTTGTGGCAGCAACCGGGCTTCGTGCGGAGGTAAGATTGTTCGGCGAAGACAATGGAGGCCATGACTAATGGACCACATCGAGGCAGCGCAGACCCATCAGACGTAGGCACAGAACGCACGCATCCAAGTAATTGGGGCCAGGAACGGAGTCGTCCTCCGTACACCCGTGTCTGATTTGCACAATGGAATGAGTGCACTGTCTGACACTGAAGCTCGCAATTTGTCTTGTGACTATCCACTGTCATGTTGAGTGCAGAGGTAGTTCAGACAGCGAAATGCAAGGATGTAAAATGAACAGCTTTGAGCCCCGCCCCGTCGGCCGCTTCAGAGCCTGTCATCATCGACATGTGGGATTGAGTTGTTCACTTTAAGGATTCACGTTCTCGGTGGCCTTTTCGCGCAGTTAAGTGTGTCAAGAAGCGCTTAGATTTCTTCGCGTGGGCTAGTGGTGACCCAACTACGCAAAACACTGCTATCGACTCCTTTGGTTCTGTTCAGAAAAAAATGCGCTCAGAACCAACAACAGTTTTTTTTTTTTGACGAAGAGGCATAATTTAGTAACCCGATAATTGAACCACGGAGAACGGTTGTATCTATAAGCAGTCCTCGCGAAAGTTAAAACAAAATGCCATGCGGAACAACACACAGAGCTGTACTTATGCGGCAAGTAATAGCGCACAAAGGAAGTCGGGGCGAGCAAATGGACACGGACCGCTTAAGTACGAATCACGAACATGCCCAAACCTATTCTCTGATTAGAGCTGTACGCCGTCGGTACAGGCTGCGTAAACGCAAACTCTGAGTTGTGATTTTTACGACTATTGTTTAACCCACGGGCCCCAGTTGCACTTCGACGCCTATGTTACAAAGCAGAACAATCGAGTCCATTTACCTCTTGCATCGATCGGTTGCAGCCGTGCATCGAGGCCCAGATATTCGAATGCTCGCTGAGCGGATACTGGCGAGGAAATGTAATCTTACACCCTCTCTCAGTCAATGGGCAGCCGGTTAACCGGTCCTCTTGTTCTTCGCCCTAATACACGTACTCATCCCGAGAGCAGTCTTGAATTAAGTGCGTAACAACCTTACCCTTCAAGCGCATACCTCGCGCTAGGTGTATTTGCACGATTTCAAGGACAGCCGTCCGGGCACCGTCACAGTTTGAGCCGCATGGTTCGCAGCGCCCGTCTTCTGAAGTGACCGACAGCGTGCGATTCGGTACACACACACACACACACACACACACACACACACACACACACACACACACACACACACACACACACACACACACACACACACACACACACACACACACACACACACACACACACACACACACACACACACACACACACACACACACACACACACACACACACACACACACACACACACACACACACACACACACACACACACACACACACACACACACACACACACACACACACACACACACACACACACACACACACACACACACACACACACACACACACACACACACACACACACACACACACACACACACACACACACACACACACACACACACACACACACACCAGAGGGAGAGCCAAGGGGGCTCTGGAGAGAACACGCGCTCCATTGTAACGCCCAGCGAAGATGGAAGGCGCTTGGGAACACGCGTGCACGTAGCCAGCTGTGCGCCATAAGCAAATTCGCCCGCACGTCTTCAGCCCTTGGCGGTGTCCCGCATGCGAGTAGGGCTGTTGAACTAACTGGCGGCCTATGAAAAACGACGGTGCTCGTACGGCTGCTCTCTTGTCGCCTTGCTTTGCTTTTCTCTGCACGCTCGCCTGGGCGCCCAGCGACAGGAGACCGCGCGGCCGTCTCCACTGGCGCATACGCGAGACGTGTTTGTCCCTTAGAGGTCACGGAAGGGCGATTGCAACTGGCCGAGGACGCCCGCGTAGGTGTGCCCGCGGTGCTCCCGGGGAAAGCGTCGCGACGGGCGGTTGCGCCAGACGATTTTCTTTTTTTTTTTCTTGGAGGGGGGGGGGGGGAGTGAAGGATCAATATTAGTATCGGCCACAAGAGCAAGACGGCACGAATAGCATCTTGGTCAGATCACCGAGTTGTTCTAAACGTAACATTTGGAGAAGTTTTAGCGAGCTCGCGTTCGCGAATGGATGCCGGTACACTCTCGTGAAACGCGTTACGCCGTCTGGACGTGTACTTTCGCGCCACCTGAAGCGGAACGAGGGAACGCGGCAGCATTGACCTCGGGGCGAACTGCGTGGCCCGCATCACTCTGTGGCCCCAAACAGGCGCGCAGATACCGAAATCTGCGGCGCACTTGACGCGGCATGTGGTACGCGAGCACACCCGATTATGTTAGCAGCCCAGCCCACGCGCTGCCAGCGTTCGCCGTTCGAAAGCGAGCTTTCGGCGTTTGTGTAAACCGCTCAACGCACGCAGAGAGCAACGCACGCGATGGGTCGCGATGTAACTTGGCAAAGCGTCTAGTATACGCCTGCTGATAAACACGGTGTAACGAAGACAAAAAGAAACAGAAGGAAATGAACACCGGGAGGTTGTAAGGGAAAAGTTTCTTGGGTCGTACCCCCCTCCCTTTCTCACCTTTCGCCGTCGTTAGAAAATAAAAAAAAAAAAGCAAACGCGACGAAGACGCTCACATTTTACACAACGTGCTGTGGCGCCTGTCGGGGAACGCCCGCCGCAAGTGCAAGGGAGAGGGCGCGGGGCTGAAAAGTGCTGCCCCGTCGAAAGCGGGTCGTCGTCTGCGCGTCCGCCCGCTCGCAGCACTGCGATGAGGATCGCGCATCGGGGCCCTCGATTATCGCTCCCAGCCAGGACGGAGCTGAGGAGTGAACACGTTGCGTAAGCGGTGCCGCGCTGCATACACGCGCTTCGTTCGTTTCAGGCCTCCGCGCCGAACTCGCATAAATGAGGACGCGAGGTCGAAGGCGGCGTACGATCTGCATGCACCCGCCACCGTATCGCGGGTGTGCACTGCGGCCATGCGGCGGTGGCAATGTCCCTGATCCCCACAGAGGGTGCAAATTGCACAAAGACGTCAGGCTTCATTTTCTCCACAAGGCTGACACGGATCACGGGTTCGCAGCACCGGTCGTTTTGAGAACGCTGTAACTTGTAACGCGCGATAAGACCAAGACGAGGCAAGACGAGGCTCGGCTCCATAGAAATCAGCACGAGTAGTGCACGTCAAATCCAGCATAACGTCCGTCTGCTGTCAGTGACAGCATGGATCACGACAGATCACATTTGGAGGTTACTTATCCGGTCACGCTTATGCAAATGAGTTTAAAAACAGCGTTTTCCGCAATTCTGCGTGGGCAGTGGAGTATCCAGAAATTTTGTTCGAGGGGGGCTCATGTTGCACCGCGGCTTCGTCCTCATAGAATTTGTAGAGGGATCAAATACATTAATCATAATTGCATTGCCATTGCCAACGCTACTGCGTATTAGACGCTGTAAACAAAGTCTTGAACGCTACGCACTGTCCAGACAAGTAAAATATGCATTTTTCATAAAAGAATATATTCGTATGTCCCAAAAACTGTCGCTGAAATATCTAATATCAATGCTTCCATTTTTTGTCTCTTTAGTAATTAAAGAAAATGTTTCATGAATTTTAGAACTATATCAGTTGGAAACCGGCAAAGTAGTGCATGTCCATGTTATGAATAATCCAGTTGAGGATAAATATTTTAACGAATATTTGTCTTTCAAGAATCTAGCTTACAATTTTTTACGTATGCAATGACCAGGAAAAAACTCTAAGTGACGCTGTCCTTCGTTCCAATGTATTGCGCGGGCGCAGCTGTCATCAGTCGAGTATTGTAAGTTATTGCGGCGAAATTATAGTCGCAAGAGAGAGCACATATAAAAAGCGGGAGTTCTGCAAAATATACATTAGAAGTGCGAAGATACAATGGAATATCACAAATATGAAGATACAGCTTGAGAAAGGGCAAAAAAGCTTCGCTGGGAACAAAGTTCCCTGCATGTATATGCAAAACATGGCAAGAATATATTTAAATATACGTGCATTCTTTAATAAATCTACATAGCTAAGTTAAAGTTGCTCTATATACAATGTCAAACAAGCCAACTAAACATGTTGCGCAATCAAAGGTAGTAACCTTTACGCATAGAAAGACAAACTATCCTGCAAGAATAAAACTATGATCGCAGAAATCGTGATAATGTATTGGGGCCATGCTGCAGTCGCGACAGCACCATATGGATCGAATACTAGAGAAAGAATGCAGAAATCAATAAGGACATGTGTATTTTAGCTGCCTCAAAGTGGCAACAATTATTGTGCACAGAAAATTAAAGACGGGTATTGGTCTGGTTCAGAAAAGAAGTAAACGCAGGTAGCTAAAAAAAGGAAATAAAAGGGCAAACGAAAGCCACAGATGATGCGACCAGTTGAACCATCCAATATCCGAGAGTGTTTGTTCGGAAACGCCGTGTGGGCCGGGCTTTCTATGAGCGAGGTCGGTCAAATTGGTTATTGATGCTCTCGTAATTTTCGTATTCACATGATAACTTTGATCATGATGCTGTTACAATAAACTGCAAAAATTTTTGCGGTTTTAAAAGCTAATGAATAGTCGTACGTTTTCCTAATTACGCAATTGTGGTCCTGAAGGAACAAAGCCTTCTACTTGCATTGGTTTTCCTGCTTCGCTATATAAAGGACAAAGTTTATGAGAAATTTATATCCACAAAGTTTATTAATAATAATAATTGGTTTTGGGGAGAAAGGAAATGGCGCAGTATCTGTCTCATATATCGTTGGACACCTGAACCGCGCCGCAAGGGAAGGGATAAGGGAGGGAGTGAAAGAGAAAAGGAAGAAGGAGGTGCCGTTGTGGAGGGCTCCGGAATAATTTCGACCACCTGGGAATCTTTAACGTGCTCTGACATCGCACAGCACACGGGCGCCTTAGCGTTTTTCCTCCATAAAAACGTAGCCGCCGCGGTCGGGTTCGAACCCGGGAACTCCGGATCAGTAGTCGAGCGCCCTAACCACTGAGCCACCGCGGCGGGGAGTGGGGTTGCTGGCTTCGTGAGAGGCCATGGCCTACCTGGAGCTAAATGTGGAGCAGGTGAACCAGGCAGCTGAGCTGCTGCCCTACCATTCGCAGGACATCGATCCCCTGGCCAGCGTAGTGGACCCCCGGCTCGACATCCGCTCTGCCAAGCCGGCTGCGGCTGGTTCCACCGCATCTTTTCTCGCCGAGTCGGAGCAGAGCCGGAAGTCCAGCGTGGCTAGCTCGGTGGAGAGTGTGAGCGCTGCCCGGGCGCCACCTGGGCCATCGCAGCAACTTGCACCCTCTGTGGTTCAACCCATTGAGGCAGGGGAGCCATTGCCACTGCCAACACCTCCCGATGATCCGGTCTATCCAAACATCTCTCCCCTGGTGGGCACTCTTCTTGACTAACAGCCTGTTTTTGCACAGTGCATCTGTCAGGCAGAGGGAACAATATGCCGTGTGATAACAGCGCAAAGGAAAGACAGGGACGCGGCCACTTAAATCAAGACCAACTGGAACGGGCAAAAACACATTCGGATTCTATTGGAAATAATCTTGAACCAGTTGGATTTCAGTTGGCTCCAAAAGTGCTTTGGCCATTTGAATTTGTTCTTTTTTAACTGGCCAGTGTGCCTTTCTGTGTCATTGTTCTGCAACATTTTGTTCCCTCCGTGATGGTTAAAACAGCTTGCCCTGCTTTCGGTATTAACAGATTGCTAAAGGTGTGCGAATACTAGTGCTTTTTCCAAATCGAATCGAATAGGAATACTGTAGCTTTGCTGCCGTATCAAATAGGAATAGTGTTTCTAAAAGCCGAATCAAATGCAGTTGAACCCGATTATATCAAACTCAGATCGAATTATCCTTTATATTGAATGATTTCTGAGCACCGTAAAGTTACGACGTGAATGTATTAAAAAAATGTGCGGCTACATCATACAAAAATTAACCGTCACATCTAATAGATCGTACTTCAGGCAACTTCAGCCGACCCAAGGAGCTGGCTTTCTCTCAACACATCTTAGGGGGTTAGCATTGGCCGGTCCTGCTTGCGTTCTGCTATTTTGCGTTGGACGATCGCCTGCATATTTCGCTTGCACTGGAGGTACAGTCGTTCTAGATGTGTTCGTATCAGCTGGCTGGAGCATGTTCACGGCTTGAACCGCCTGCATTTAGCTCATCCTCCAGGCCTTGCGTTCCACTCCATTACGGCATTCATCCAAAATTCGTGTTTCCTCATGACTCGCTTTAGCTCAGCGACACACTGGGCGCAGTGTACTAGGCGCTGTTCAAACTCCGCGGCAGCAGCATGATGGGGACAGGTATACTTCTTGGCAGGTTGGCGTTGTTCCTTTGGTGCTCTGCGCCAAGCAGATGTGCAGGACACCAGCCTTATGCGGTTGTGGTGACTTCCTACGCTAGCCAGCCTTTCTGCATCAATATGTACTCTGGCGCTTGGATGTCACGCACGCGTAGTCGAAACTGCTGCTGCCCCCCCCCCCCCCCCCCCTAAGTGTCGCGAAAGCTTACCACCTCAAGCGACAGTTTGCCGGCCACCTGCAGTTGCAGTTCTCCAGTGTAGTTTTTTTTATAGCCGCCCAATGGTTTTATCCGTCCTTTTAATTCGGCAATGAGTAATATCTATCTTATTTTGTCGTGGCGGAGTACAGCCCCTCTTATGCACTGCATAACAAGGATGTTGCCTTCATGCGGACCGCTGACAGCTGTAAGGCACACAACTCCAATTAGCGAAGAGATCCAAGCAGGCTGCTTCTGATCCACATGTGCTCAGTGCAGGGGCAGCCTAACAGTCCACTTCACTCCCACACCACCACCTGTTGCCCCGCACCATCCCGGTTGCATCCTCCCAAGTACCAGTGTGGGTTTACCGGTGGTTCTTCGAGGCAGGGAAGATGGGTTTCAGCATCGGCATACACCGCCATGTCCTTACTGCCGAGAGTCTGATATAACTTTTCTCATTTTGCTTGTTTTCTCGCGCCATGCAAGTTGAGAACCCAGTGCTCTCACTTGAGTTGCTCGCTCGGCTCTGGTGACGAAGCTGCGAGGACCGAATGGTGGGGGACGTGTGAGTATCTTTCGGTATTTCGTCTTTGCCCACGTGTGTTTGAACACGAGCGATGTTCGCGATTGCATGCAGGGCCTGGATTGTAAGGCAGCCAGTTACTGAAGCTCGGCTTTTGCCCGTATGGCACTCACATATAGCTTCTCATAAGGAACTCCGCCTAACTCTATCGGTGCAGTGTTTGGTGAGAAATTGGACAAAATGTTTCGCCCTTAAGGGTTTAGAAATTATTAGGGAACATTGTCGTCGCCAGCAGCTTGTTTCAAAGATGCCTATGGCATGGTAACAATTATAAAGCTGGCAGAACCTGTAAAATAAAACAAGAAGTCGGCAGACACTTAAGACTGCTGTCATTTGAAAAGGCGTAAGCACGCCCGCTCACTTTGTGAACGCAGTCGACGCGCGCTACCGCGTGATGCAACTCGATGCCACACAACTGGCAATACTACCTTTGCTTGGCTCTACGTAGCCGCCGCCGCACCCCTTCTGATCTGCGCGCTGATTAGCCTTAAGGGTATGACACGATAGCTAATGGAGTAATGGCCATATGTGCAGAATTGGTCTGTCTTAACTTAAAGGAGTATAGACACCTCAAGCAATGATGTGGAAGACGCTGCTACGCATGAAGCACCACGTGGTATTCGTCTACGGCCGCTAAATAATTTATAACCGTATTTTTCTGTCATGTTGTTTTGGTTTCAACAGCCGAACGATGGCGGTGACGTTAAAGAGTGGTTTTATGTCACGTGAGGCATGGAAAAACATCGATATAATCGCTGTTTCATCGTTTTAATTCACTACTGTGCTGAAGCCAGCCTTCCTCGTGAGCCGGAATGACAACGAATATGGATGCAGCAATTATATTGCAGTTTTTTCATGCCTCACGTGACCTATAACAACACTTTGACGTCACAATCCTCATTCGGTTGTGGAAACCGAAACCGAAACAGCATGAGAAATTCGATTATAAATTATTTAGTGGTTGTAGGAGGATACTAGGTCATAATTCATGTATAATAATGCCTTGCGCACCATTACAAACAATAAAGCACGCACCCAAAAGTTATGTGCCTATACTCCTTTAACGTTCATAGATTCCTGGAAGTCCTCATACTACTCGTGGCGCAGTGGTGCAGCAGTTAAAGGGTCCCTGAAATGGGTGTTTGAGGTTGGCTATAAAATGCTCGCGTTATGTAGGGTACAGGCCAACGAGCGTTCATGCCGCGTACAAGACCTCAAAAGCGGGCCGGTAATTTACAATACAATTTTTTAAACTCCCGCTTTCGCGCCTAGCGGCGACCTGCGGTGCTGCGCTTTCGCCCGAATCTGCGCTCGTTACGTCAGCATGCGCGCTCGTTACGTCATGCAGCGCTCGTTACTTCAGCAGCGGACTGCTGGCATTGGTTCGCGCGCGTTGGCAGCCGGCGGAGGGGGCGAGTGCGAAGGGCCGGCGGAGGAGCGCCGACATTTCAGCGTTCAAAAAGTGACGAGAGGAGAGGGAAAGGCGCGAAGACGTGGAAATTCAAATTTTGACTAAATATAACTCAGCTTCTACGAAGCGCATCTAAAAAATTCTTGCTGTAGGATATTTGTGAAGCGGTGTCTTTTAGCATCCTAGGCACACCGCATCCTTGTTGAGACCCCCTTTCACAGCCCCTTTAAGTGATGCGCCATTGCTCTTGGATGGCAGGCGCTGCCACCGGTGGAATTTATGCGATCCAGGTCCATCTTGGCGAGCAACCTGGCACGACCGATAATTAGTTTATCCGCCACCTGCCAGGTTGCATGTGGACACCATCTTTTATGAGTACCATCGAGTGTCACCACACACCAACGCATACACAGATTTTCGCTTAATGGGGCAAGTAAGGCTTACGCCTTAATAAAATCATTATCTGTTTCTAGTAGGTCCCACAGTTATTGTCGTACCACAGCTAGCACTTTGCTCTCGTATAGAGCACATGCGTGTCAATTCGAGAATCAGTCTATTCCTGAATTATATGCTCATCATCGTGTGAATTGGGATAGTTTCGTCTATTATAAAGTTCTGCGAGAAGCAATATTTGAATCCTGGAAGCCGCGTTTGCTGTGAGGGGCACAAACTTCCGGCGTGGCCGGAACTGCAAAGCGCGCAGCAAGTCCCGCGTCCCACGTGAAGGACGAGGAAGAGGACGAAGAAGCGAGGAACTCGGGACGAGGTCGCCATGGAAAACAAGGCCTCCAACGAAGTCTTGAGCAGCCCCACCAGCGGCGCCGAGCCGTCGCTGATGTCTCCCCCCTTGGTGCCGTCGGTGACACCCAGCGAGCGGCGCCGACGTCGCTGGCTGCGGCTGCTGCACACGCTGCGACCGCGCACCCGGGAGCCCACCAGCCAGGCGGGCAGTGTGCCGGCAGCCGTGGCCGCCATTCTGGACAGCTCCTCCATAGAGGTGCGCCCTGCCCCGTGCATGCGTCGAAACCAGTTAGAGTGTTCGCCAACCAAAGCCGAACACTTCGGGAGAGGTAGGGAGAACAATCTGAAGAATTCGTCTCCATCGTGTCTCTAGCTGATGCATGCGCGATTCTAGTGGCATTCGCAGCACGGCTGGTGGGCGAAACTAAACCTTTGCATGCGCCACGTCAACAGAGCAGAGCATATGTGGCTGACTGCGCAAGCCGTCCGTCACTTCGCGCGCCTAACTTTGGGGTCGCATGCATGGCTATAGCGACCGCGCAACCGGCAATTCGTGGCAGTAGCCAGGTGCGTCTGCTCGAAGTATTCAGCCTTGCAAAGGTATTACAAACGAACTGCGCCCCACTAGAAAGTTCCTAACTAAGAGTAAGGCATCCCGCCATAAAAAGCGACAGTCGTACGGGAGACAGCGCCATTACCCAGAAGTATTTCATGCATATAACTCTGCATATACTCATTCTTCCGGCCCTCTCCTGCAGATAAGCAGAGAAACCGCAGAATAAATGCCGCATTGCAGCCCCTTCCACCTCTTTCTCTTTCTCTCCAAGGAAACTAAAGAAAAAATGGCAGTCGGCTTGGAACAATGAAGTAAATAATAAACCACACTTAGTAAAACCAGTTTCAGTTGAATTTAGGTCGTGTGTGCACCAAGAACGTTTCAAGGAAGTGATCTTATGCCGTCCCCGAATAGGCCACGCGCACCTTACGCACAACTTCCTAACAAAACAAGACAAACCTGTTTGCCAAGAATGCTGAGATGAACTCACGGTTAACCACATTTTATTCTCTTGTGTGGAACAGGAAAAACTAAGAAAAAGTATTTTACTCAATTTTATAATGAATGCATTCCTTTTCATCCAACACTGCTCTTAGATGACAATACCATTGGTAACGTACCTTTTATTTTTAGCTTTTTAAAAGAAGCACGCGTACTTGAAAAACTGTAAATCCTGAACCACTGCCTCGCTTTATTGCATGATAAACCTTCAGCCATTTTATCATCCCCGAGAAGAGGGCTGAGGTCTTTCTCTGATTCGTCGGGAGCCTCAGGATCCTCGCCCAGCCAAGGATAGCCGCTGAGGCTACCTGACCTACTTTAAGGCTTTCACAGTTAGCCTTTTCCAAATTTCTTCCCGTATGTTACTACTAGACAGTACAATATTTTAGGCCATCTACACCATCGATAATATTTCCCATTTGTAAACATTCTGCACGAAACTTATTCTCTACGTTGAGCCTGGCGCATGATGGCCTTAGCTGCCTATGTGCCATAAAACCCAACACAACACCACAAAAACAATCTCTCCCCCCCCCCCCCCCCCCCCCTTTCCTCTGGCAGCCACATCCTATAACCCTGCATCTGTCACACGTCCACAGGTGATTCACTCTCAGGACTCACTACGCGTCCCATCTGGGTCGGTTTTCCATTAGCCTGGCTTGTGGGCGCGGGACCGAGTTTTCGAACAGGACGTGACTATTCGATAACGCGCAATGCCAACGATGACCAACGCCCTTATCGAAACGGCCCCGCAGCGTATCACGCTGATGCTGGGCTCCAGCCTGATGTGGACCATGCTGGCGGTGATGGCGCGGCGCAGCAACAAACTGGAGCACACGGTGCGCCTGCTCTTCTACGTGTCCGTGGGCGCCTTCGTGGGCGTGCTCAGCTGCTCGCTGCGCATGATCCGGCCCCGCACCACGCTCGGCGTCAACGCCTCCGTCGTCGCCCGAGGCCTCACCACCGCCGTCGCCTTCACCGCCAGGTACCGCGTCTCTCTCCTCCTCAGGCGATGGCCGGTAATGCATCAATCACGTCCACTGCAGGTCAATGGCCTGTACAGTATCCGTTCAGTTAACCCTGTATAGCTGTGCCAGCTGCGGCCATCTTATCCCCGCAAACTTCGTAATTTCATCCGCCCCCCTCACTGTCTGACGCCCCCCTGCTTTCTCAGAATTCATTCCGCTATCTTGAGGGGCCATCGGTTATCTTCCCCTCGCATTGCATGTCCTGCTCATTCCCAACTCTTCTTTATTTCAACTAGTATATCGTTAACTCGCATTTGCTTCCTCACCAATTCTGCTCTCTTTAACGATGCATCTACCAATTAATTTCCATAGCTCTCTGCGTTTTCCTCAATATAAGTTAATTTTTTTCGTTAGCCCCCATGTTTCATCACCATAAGCACCCATAAGATGCAGCTGTTATATACTTTCCTCTTGAGGGATATTGATAAACCGCTATTCATCACCTGAGAGTGCCTGCCAAATGCGCTCCACCCTATTCTTATTCTCCTAGCTATCTCCACTACCTGCCTTATAAGTAGATGTGTATTCCCTTTCCTCTTTCAACGTTTCGAAACCTGTCGTAAACTGCTGTTCCTTTCCGAGCCTTTTGAAACATTCTTTATTTCTCTGCATATCGTTACCCACCGTTCTGCTCTGCCTCACTATATGTCCTCGATCATTATTTGTTAATTTGCACCCCGTGTTTCTTAGCACCGTCTAAACTGGCCCCCGCGTCACGAAAGCAGAATCCAAGAAGAGTGTTTTCTGACGACAGAAAGCACGCCGGACTCTTTGCGGAGCCAGCTAGCTGCCGCGTCTTATGCGAGATATCAATAAGTTGTGGAAAACCGTACATTGGACACACATTGACGCTGCGTGAATGATCATGCACGGGAGTATGAGTCAAAGAGTTTATTCAGACAACGCATGGTGCAGTTGCCTAGGGCGCAGACCAAAAGCCAAATGGATGCCTGACAAAGAGTCTGCGCCCTTCTTGCTCCCAGTCGAGAACACAAGGCATTCAGCGTATAAAATAAACACTAAACGAGGAAATACAGAGTGGATTGGTTAACATTGAAACTTGAGTTATTTCATATTGAACATTTATGTACAACAGTTGGACAAATACTGTGAGAAACAACAGAGTAAAAACAAAAAGAGTGGTCATGGCTGCAGTGACAACAGATACATAGTCATGATATTTTTGAAAGCTTTCAATGATTGACTTTCCTGAATAATGCTTACAGCAGGATGGTGATCATTTAAAAAACTATATCCTTGTCGGCGGGGGAGGGCTCTCATTTACCTAAGCATTGTATACGGCTTGCAAAACAAGTCGGCCACGTCCGAGTAAGATTGCGATTCTCAGTATAAGAGCCTATGGGATCGTACTTAATAAGAAAAACGGCCACCCTTGAATCAGCGAGACCAGAATTTCTCGATAAGATGCTGTGATTGCCTTTCTGCCTCCTAAGCGTCACGTTTCTTCCCGCTGCGCTCGCTCGATTTATATTTTTTTTCTCTTTTCAAATATGTGCCGGCGAACCATCAGTTAAAATCAGTTGCCAGAGGCACTCGTCCTCCGTCCTGCCTTGTTTGCGTGCTTTTCGCGCAACTTTTTCATGTCATAAGAAAAAAAGCCTATTGATGCGCGCGGTTTAATTTTGACTGGCTGCGAGCGACGTTGCTTGCCGACGGCTTTCGCGTTGTTGTCGGAAAAAGCGAGCTCGTAAGATGTGCCACCGAGAGAGCGGAATTGCGCATCCCCGAGCAGCTTGCGTGCGTGGTCTGCGTGGTCCGCAGGTTCATGTCCCTGCACCAGCTTCGCATCGTGGACTCGGCGGCGCTGACCAGCATGGCGCCCGTGCTCACCTGGCTGCCCGCGATCGCGCCATCGGCCACGCGTCGGCCGGGCTGGATGTTCTTTTCGCTGGTGAGAGTCGCACCCTGTGGCGCCCCGCACAGAGACTGGCCGAGCAGCAGACGCAGTGTTGTGTCCCTTCTTGTAGCCTTGCCTCTATGTGATACGTGGTGGTCGCGCTGTGCATTTCGGCGGATGAACTTTGGATAAAGCCTGTATTTCACATTGGCGCCTAAGTTTCACATAGTGAATTCCTCAGATCGCTTCGCAGCTGAGTTCCAAGTCCGCGCAACAGCGGCCCAGCACTGGTTGGCCAGCGAATGATACACGTGGGGTCCACAGGGAAACCGGCGGGGTGGTAGCTCTCTGGGGCTGTGCATGGAGAGTAGAACCGACATTCGAGCTAGTATTGCTCCAGCATCTTGGAAGAAACATCGCAAAATGACGACGGACGCAGAACGGCCCGAAACCACAACCGCTGATCGACTCGCACCACAAGGAGACCCTTTTTGCGCTGCTAAATTTTCCTAGGGCAGACAGTTTTGTTGTCTCCGTTTACCCAGCACGAAAACCGCGACGGAGCAGGCATGGTCGGTGTTTTCGACCGTTTGAAAGGGGATATAGAAAAGATTATTTTAACATCTACGGAGCCAGCGCAGCTTTGATCAAAAATAAGCAGGCCAAACAGTTTGTTGTTCTGCTGTGTGGCCAAGGATGAGGACAGAAGGGGTTCATTAAAGGGGCACTGAGACGACTGTATCGAATTTTCATGCTCAGTAAAAATCTATCCCGTGCCTCTTTCTGGTCATGTTGATGTTTGGCCGGTAGCAAACGATGTATTAATCATGCATTGAGGAAATTGCATCAGAAATTTTCCGGCCACTCGATTCAAACTCGCAACGTCTACTCCGAACTGAACTCTGCAATCACCGTTTTTAAGTGAATGGCGTGTAGCCTATGGGGCTCGTCACAATACACGTGTGGAAAAGCCTTTTCTTAATTTCACAGTTGAACGGGAGACAGCGGGCCATAGCAGCTCAGTTGGGACAGCACTGCGTACGCTACGCGGGGATCCTGGGCTTGGATCCTACCGAGACGGCGAGTGGTTCCCTTGATTTTACATTCTGGAAAATGATAATCCATCTAAAATTATTCTGCAACTCATTATCCACCCTAATCAAGAGCACCGCATAAATTAAAAAAGAATCCCCTATTTCTGCCATTGTTCCAATGGCACCCCCCAGCAGAACAGCAGGACGACAAAAATTAGATTTCATTTCGGCCGCCAAAAATTTAGACGATTAGCGAGCCGTACGTTCTCCCCTGCACGACTCGGCGCCTAACCACGCGGCCTGGGAACTTTTCTCCAGGGCTGCATGTGTGGTCTTCGTTGTTGCTCGGTTCTGCCGTCTTAGCTGCTCGATTACCGCGATAAGCGTTGTAGGGTTCGGCGCGCTGTCGCGTCTTTTTGTACATGGTGTTGCGAATATTCCGCAAGAGGGCAGTGACCTAGGCTGCGCGTCCGGTTTTCTTTTATTTTGTTTTGCTTTGGAGCACGCCGTTAGAAGGGGACTCATGCCTTTTTGGTTAGTCTCCCCATTCGTCCTTGCGGTTTCCTTCGCCCCTCCGGACGGCGGGGCTATCTGCCGGCCTCGACCTTGGACCCCTGTCCCCTTGGCGAAGGATTGCGAGACCACCTAGGGAGGAACTCGGGGGTAAGGGAAAACGCTGACATCAGTTCTGAGCTTTCCTATTCGTCAAAACTGAAGAGCCGCAGTTAGCAGTTTATTTTTACGTGTGGAAAGGGGCGCGGGCATCTTCGGGGTGCACCCGCGAAGGGAACTGCGCCCGTGTGCTTTTGCCTCTAGCGACTCCCAGCTGGCAGGCGCTCGGTCTGGCCGAGTGCGGAGGGAGTGACTGTTGAGAGCTGGTGCAAGGCGCGCCAGTTTGACTGTTGGGACGCGGTGTCCCTCGCCTCTGTGCAGGCGGTCGGCTAGACCGGCCGCGGATAGCTGTGGCCGTATACTGACTTTTGTCTGTACCCATCTGTAAATAGCCTGTATAAAAGTTCGTTCTCACTAAATCGCTTCGCCTGCAAGTCATATCATCGAGAAGCCTTCAAGCGGTGCATCCAGTTTCTGGAAATCTCCGGACCAACACCACCGGCAAACCTTTACTAACGTGTGGCAGCTCTATCATGCATGCGACAACTCTTCAGCTATATAAACAACTGCGCAGTGTTTCTGACGATCTATAGAAACTGTCAAAACGAGCAAACTGCCTAAAGATCCCGGAAGCGCGCAGCACGCTTCCGGCCGACTGAGAAAGAGCACTCTTGATTGGAGCGAATTGCTCCAAAGTGATCAGTGAAACGCGCGGACACTGCGTAAATCTACCAGTGAAGCACGTATCTATCGTGGAGCCCAGAGAAGCTGGGCCGGATCGACCAGTGGTAATAAAAGATCGACTCTTCCAGAGGCTTAATCGGTGAGGTGCGTTTCCGGAGTCAATGGAGAGGGCCATGAGAAAATCGTCTGCCACCACTACTTCCGGTTCCAACTTTCTTCCTCTGCTCACTTGCTTCATGGCAGTCGCTGTGTTGATATCGTTAATTCAACTAATTTATTTGTGCTGCAACATCGCTGATTATACTGCATCCTCACATGACCAAGGTGGCGTCCACTCAGCTCTGCTTCGTGGCGGGGTGCAGTGCGACCAAAACATAAATGGGACGAGGCTCATTTCTATGAGCGCTCGGTGCGATGCGTTGAGACGCTCGGTGAGCGTGGTAGCGTGTACGGGCGGACCGTTTTCAAGCCCACTAGTAGCCTTTATAAGCTGTGAGAAAAAATACATATTTCGTCTAACCAAACGTACAGGTTTCGCCGCACATAGCAGTGCAGCAAATATATGTGTTTTTAATGTATATGATTACCGATGCGTTAAAGTATAGTTCGAACGTGCCTGAAACCGTCTCCAGCACACATCTACTACAGTCAGCCTACGCTGGCATATTAACCATGACAGCGCACACGCAGGTATTGCGATGACGCAGTGCAATCAGCGATGCGCCGCAGCAGAGAGAAATTAATCAATAAACGTTGCGGGCGTATACGGGGACTGCTGTGAAACAGGCTTGCAGTGGAAGAAAACTAGAACTGGAGTTACCTATATAGCAGACGATATTCCCGTGATTTTTGAGTTTCTTCGGAAAGGCACCTCCGATTGGAGCCAGTCTGATGCAGCAGCTTCTTGCGGCGAAATACGAAATTGCTCCAAGCTCTCGTCCATTCCTCATCGCGCAGATTTTCATCCCGGGCATTTATTTTACAGTTCTCAGCTCAGACGGACAAGTTAGAATAAGCTCAATAATGCTGGTTTCTGGTTTATGGGGGTTTGACGTCCCAAACCGACTCAGGCTATGAGGGACGCCGTAGTGGCGGGCTCCGGATATTTCGACGACCTGACCGGTGTTCTTTTAATGTGCGCTGACACCGCACAGTACACGGGCCTGTAGAATTTCGCCTCCATCAAAATGCGACCGCTATAGCCACTGAGCCACCGCGGCGGCAGTGGTACTTTGTACTCGTTTCAAAGTAAAAATGTGAACGATGACACTTTGGTAGATACCTGCTTGGTCGGGAGACGAATTAGACATAAAAGACTGCGACGCGGTATTTTTTTCTCTAAAAGTCAGAACTCACCATAACAGCCATTTATTTCCGTCAACATGGCGTCATTCAGCATGTCTGTTTCATCCGCCGTCACATGGTCGTCTGCCAATTTCCACTACGCAGTTGCCTTTCCTGATCGCAGCGGTGTCAAGCAAATCAATTGTGGTTCTTTCTGCACTAATCAATCAGTTGCGACATTTTCGCAGCATTTTGGGTAATGTAGATACATCAGTTAGCATCTACTGAAACGCAGCCATGTGGCTAATAGTACTTCCATTCAGTGGTTAATCGCATATTAAAGAAAAAAAATAGGCACCTTTAAGAGTACGACGCGATAGCATTAATGGGTCGCTCATTTGGTTCGGATCCGCAGAGTGCTCACACAATTCACCTCTCATCGCACTGCTCCTCTTTACTGCGCGCAATCATCTGTTTCTTATCACAAGACGCTTTTTTGCACCACACGATTCACTTTTCCATCTGCGACAGGGTGGCTCCTTTCCCTGCCCATCTTTCGACTACATCGTGTTGCGCGAGGCTTAGCAGAATCTTGTACCTCAGGTTGGCCACAGGATGACTATACGTCGGCCACCCTACCCCACCCCATTTTATGCTCACAACGCCACCGACGACGACGCCCGGCCGGATTTTCTGCAGTACGGGAACCTTAACGCTATCGCGTTAAAAGGCTTAATTGCAATGAGTGCACTCTGAGAGGGCAGGGAGGCATGATACTGAAGTCAGCATTCGGCTTCAAAGAAAGGGGCAACGTTCTCGATGCCTGGTAGTAAACCACAGCTCGGAGTCTATGTTATGGACGTATCCTGTTATCCCTCCAGAACAGCCCACAGCACCGCGGCCTCAGCTCTGCGTGTGTCCGCAGGCGTGCATGATGACGGCCGTCGGGCTGCTGCTGTACCAGCAGGAAGTGGACCAGCAGCTGCGCACCGAGCGGCTGGTGGGCTTCCTGTGGGCCTTCCTGTCGGCTTGCCTGGTGGCCGGACAGCAGCTCTTCTCGGCCGCCACCACGGACGTGCCCCAGGGGGTGCTCCTCCTCCACTCGTCCTTCATCGCGGTCGTCTCCTCCGCACTGTTGGCCGCCAGGGTGCTGGACAGCCCGCGCCTGCTCCTCACGCAGGTGAGTCACAGGGGCCTTCCCGCTGCTTCTGCGTCGGTGCGCGGGCGCCGCCATCTTTGGGTTTTAGAGCGCAAGCTCTCACGCCATGCCACATGCCCAGATGCCTAGTGTTGTTGGAAAAGACAGAAATGTTTTAGACTAGCCGTACGTGCACAAGGTTGGTGTCACGCATGAAAGCGGCCACGACCTGGCCTTGCATCATGACGCTGTCCACAGTGCCTGTGGGGGATGTCATTGTGGGATGGCACATGGAAATACGTGCGTCCTACACCTCTCGTGAGTCAGCAGTAAAGCTAGCGCCCGTGACTGTAATATGATTTTTAACTGAGCCGACATTTGATTAAATAGCATCATCTGGTATGCGGCAGCTACATGTGTTAGCAAAGGCGCCACCTGCAAACTTGAAACGAATGCTCGAGCGTGTGGCTTGCGTTGATGCCAGTGTCATGGAGTGTTGGCCCCTGCGACCGAGACGATGCTAATCGGTATGTGTGCGGCAGCTGACAACAGCGGGCGTCTTCGTTCAGACTCTTCCATATGCGGCAGTTCACCGCGTAGCGCGGGCGCTCTTCGGGGGGCACGATGGTCAAGAATGGGCGACGCGTCAACGGCGTGGTTGAAATTGGAAACATTAGCGGTTTCTTTTTACTACTTAAGCAGCACGAGTGCCATTAGGGGAAAGTGCCGGCGTGCTTCTCTGCGTGACCGCCGAGAGAAGCCTCCGGCGCCTGCAACTATCCCGAGCGCGACAACCACCTCCCAGACGAATGGCGGGAGGAAAAATCTGAATTCGCTGAGGCAGAGATTGGCGCAGTGACGCCCCCAAGCGAGCCGCGAGTGCGGACAGATCGTAAGCGGCGCCAATAGAGAGTGCACGTTTCCTGCAGTATATGCTCTCCCTGCGGGAGCATATACAGGGACGCTATAGTGCACGTCATCGGCTGATCCAACGCGGCGCGCCAAGTGAGGCGAAATGAGTACAATGCGGCAAATGTAAAAGCATTAAAAATTAATAGAGAGCCCTAAAAGTCAGCCAGAATAAAGCGAAATTGGCGCAACTTTTAGGCAGTGGTATGCGGCAAAAAGGAAAAGCATGTAAAAATTGCGGGGACACTTATAAATATGCAATGACAATGCGTTAGCATTAGATATCCATATTTGAACAGGTAATGTTTCCAGCTTAGCGCATTAATCAGCCAAAGCTGATTAGAATTGACTGCTTGTTCCTCCATCTTCCACGGTAGCCACCTGCCGGGTTGTTCCACCCTCAGGATGCACATTCCTCCGCCTGCGTTAGAACCACCTCCGTCCACGGTAGCCACCCTTTGGGTTCTCCCCGTAGCATAGCAGCCACCTTCCGGCCACTCTCTTGTTTTCCCTACAAGTGGAGAGGAGGATTCATCATCATCATCATCAGCCTGACTACGCTGACTGCGAGGCAAATTCTTCTCCCATGTCTCTCCAATGAACCCTGTCCTCTGCCAGCCGCGGCCACCTTATCCCCGCTAACTTCCTAGTCTCATCCGCCCGCCTAACTTTCTGCCGATCCCTGCTACGCTTACCTTCTTTTGGAATCTACTCCGTCACCCTTAAGGAGCAGCGGTTATCCTTCGTCAACTTTGCCACCTACCTACTGTGGCAGGTGGTAGGCGGTGTACACAACACTACGCTGTACACTTTTTCTTCACATCGGGACTTCTAAAGCTAACGCACTAAAAGCACCAAATAGGAAAGCGTTATATGGAAAACTATCATCCTAGTAGTGCATGCTGTTTGCGCAGTGCATCGCGTCAGACCAGCTGAGCGTCTGTCAATTTTTCTTTTTTCCTCTAAATGCCGACTGCTCAATCTAATGGTGGGTGTCGCGGTCTGTAATTTCGGCTTCTATCTCAACATTACCGTCAAAAGATAGTCAGATATAAAGGTCTTGTACAACCGTCACTTATAGCATGCTACTACTTGAATTGGGCCGCTCTGTTGAACATTAAATTCGAATTTTCAAATCCAAACTCGTCAAGTTTGTTCCCAATGTGCACTATCAGGTTTTTGCATTTATTTGCATCGATTAAACAGTCAAACTTTTGGAAGAAATCAGCAGAACCTACTGTAGACCGACCGATACATGGCGTGAATCACGATGTCATCTAGAACAAGCTTAATGACTGAAAAATGATTTAAACAGAAATGCTTAAACCAGATTTGTCAGCTGCGCCGCTGTTCCAAAGGGGCAGTCCAAAGGGACAGGCTTGCTATGACTTTACGCTAATATGTATGCCCTGCGGCAGTAGAGTACCATCAATCACAAGCGATTCCAATATCAACCATAAATCATTACGTGCTTGAGGCCTACCTCAGGAAACGGCGGAGGACTCCAAGTTTATTTTTTATGCCGGTGGTTGGCGTAAGGTGTTTTCTTCAGGATGTACGGTGTAGTATGTTGTAGTCCAGATGCTTCTAGTTAGCGTTCTTCTTTTGTCCGCAACTATAGTGAACTAGAATACTGGTCTAGTGGCGCGAACGGAGGCGCGCGGCAGCGGAGCGGCTGAAGCAAAACGCCTCTCCTCGCCGCAAGGGGCACTACCGCGCCTTTTACTAGCTCCGCGCCGCTGCCGCCGTGCTGGCCGGGCAGTAGGGATGGCTCAACGCTTGCTTTTTCGCGCCTCACTGCTGGTGTTCTAGGTCCCAATTCTGCATCTGTTAAGCTTCATTTATTTCTGTCGCACCTAGCCGAGTGCGTGTGAAAACCAGAAGCTAGTCGACAGCTACAGGAGTGCGTGTGACACTGTCTATAGCGTACGTGTTGTCACTGTTGGAGTACCTAATAGAACGCGTAGGTTTCAGTTACCTGATGACAAGTGGAGTGAACAAGGATCCAGCCGGGCATCTTAACAGAACTGTGCGCCAGTCTTCGTTCTGGCTGCAATACCCATATCCAGAGCGCCTAAGCAGACGCTCCTAGTTATACTGGAATCTGCCTTGCATTTAACAGCCTTTTCCACTCAGTTTCTACGAGAAACCTCGAGCCTGGCATCCTCATTGCCATTTTGTACGCAGACGCTGGCCAGCAAAGCTGTCCCAGTGGCACGCAGGAGCTTAATTGATGATATATTTTAGATGCAGGCAGCATGCAGATGCAGCAGGCGCAGCACTTAATTCTCAAAATACCGCCGTACCATTCCACTTGCACTGTAGCATCAAGCGACAGGCGGCAAATATTCTATTGGAGAAGCTTGGGCGTGTTGGTGGTGGATAATCCTTAAAACACAGCGCTAACAATTCAAGGGCGCAGAGACAATAAGTGAGGGGCGATCGAAAGAAACGCGAACAGAGCGGATCCTGTGTGTGTGTGTGTGTGTGTGTGTGTGTGTGTGTGTGTGTGTGTGTGTGTGTGTGTGTGTGTGTGTGTGTGTGTGTGTGTGTGTGTGTGTGTGTGTGTGTGTGTGTGTGTGTGTGTGTGTGTGTGTGTGTGTGTGTGTGTGTGTGTGTGTGTGTGTGTGTGTGTGTGTGTGTGTGTGTGTGTGTGTGTGTGTGTGTGTGTGTGTGTGTGTGTGTGTGTGTGTGTGTGTGTGTGTGTGTGTGTGTGTGTGTGTGTGTGTGTGTGTGTGTGTGTGTGTGTGTGTGTGTGTGTGTGTGTGTCCTCCGTTGTTCGCATTTCTTTTGATCGCGCTTTTACTTCGGTGGTAGCTATAAAGGACGCCAGGGCCGTCTGTAATGCTTTCTAGGATGAATCTAACGTCTTTTTCTTACCATCCAGGTAAAAGTGCGATCAAAATGAATTCAGAATGAAACAGCGGAGCGTGTAGGCGCCGGGTTGTTTGCGTTTCTTTCCATCGAGGTAGTACACACGAGCGCTCATATGTGTACGTCTCGTCTATGTGCGCTCGTATTGTTAGCGCTGCATGTTTCGTATTGTTAGCTGCACGTTTATGTGGCAAAAAAAAAAAGATGGCGTCTTGAAGACAGGCTGTGAAGGCTGTCTGAATTCGTTTCTAATGACCGAAGAAGCGACAGCGAACTCAAGCCAGCCGAGTTCACTCGCATGAACGACAAGGGTGGCTTTCGTCCCTCTGCACGCGGGCCCCCTCTACAAATTGTAGTTGACCTGGAAAATACTTGCATGCCATGCTTTAGCCTCCTATAAAGCTACATGCAGACAGTGCCCTTGATATTATACAGGTGTTTAAGCTAGGCAAAATCAGAGATCTGGCTCTCTGGCCACTGTGAAAATTTGGCAGCCCGCGAGCTCACTGCTGCGTTGCCAGGCTATCACTACTCTTTACATAACAAAACCAGAGATCTGGCTCTCTGGCCACTGTGAAAATTTGGCAGCCCGCGAGCTCACTGCTGCGTTGCCAGGCTATCACTACTCTTTACATAACAAAACCACCTTCCATTTTTGAACGATCTGAAGTAAAAGGATTCTGAGTAACAGAAGGTTAGTCGGTGCGCTTAGACCCGGAAAGGACCTGTTAGGGTGAAATTCCATTGCACATAATTTTGGCTGGTTGCTCGAGGAATGTGCCTGCCAGGATGCCAAGATTTGGCATAATTTTTATTTTACAAATATTTGCACTTACAAGGCAAGCCTTGCCTATAATTGGGGTGAAAATGTTTTTAATCGCGGGTAAATTTTTGTTAATAAAATGTGTTTCTGAGGCCGCTGAACCGCTTCAGGAAAAGTTATTTAGGAGATCACTCGTAAATTGCCCTCACAGATGAATCACTAGGATTGCTCAATAGTCGCATGTAAACAAAATCAGCTCAGTAACAGATGCACCTAAACAAATTACATCCACCTGCAAAACTGTGAGCATTTCGCATTGCCCTTTCTCGGTAGCAGACAGCATATATAGAGCGACGCGATTTTTCATCATCGCCAGAATGCTCAAAGGGGCACAGCGTGGGAAAAAAGGTGCCTAGGAGGTTACGTTGAAGTTAGTTGAAGGCAATGGCGTGCAGATTTCTTAACTAGGAGCGTATTATGCACCTCATCGATACGACGATGCGGATAAACATACACAAACTCCTGAGGCAGCAGCGACGGCACCGCTAGAAAAAGTTGCAGTGGCGCCATCTGGTGGCTCCTGCGCCAAAGAGGACGTCCGCGCCCTCCCGTTCGCGCCACTAGACCAGTATTCTAGTTAACTACTGTCCATCGTGGGGGCCGAAGACTGCAACCGGCGCTCTCGATAGTGTCCACCCTTGGTCAAAAGTCCTCAGGCCGCATGGTTTGGTTTTAACTTTTCAGTCATGTAGTGGGGAGGCGCCCTTGGAAGCTCTGAGTCTCTGCCAGGGTGCACAGAACCCATGTCGTCACCTTTTAAGGCCTCTTGCACTTTAGATGTGCCGTAAGCGCTCCACTGTAGGGCTGACCAAAAGTAAAGTCATGTGGCCCAAAGACTTTTGACCAAGGCTGTAACCTCTAGGTAACTTATTCGAGCAGTTCTGGGAGTGAGCGCACTCGTGTTGACGAAGTGCGCTGCTCAGCTCTCGCTTTCCATACCAGGAATTCGGGACAGCACCCAGCCATCAGGCGCCGAGCCTAGCGGCCTATCACGTTCTGTTGTACCGCGACTCGGTCGTTCTCGTTGTCTCATACGTCACTCATGACGTCAACGCGGCACCTAATGGTAACCAAGGGAATTGTAAGCGCTTGTTTCAATTCCTGGTAATGTCGACCCCGGAGTGTGGTTCTTTTCAATATGAAAGCACTACTTAACGGGGTAAAATCCAATCAATACCATTGTGTGAAGCCTCGGAGTAACTCCAGTAATATCGGACTAGTTCGGAGGGGCATCGAGCCAGCTGTAGCCAATGGAAGGAGGGTCTCGCGCCAGCTGCCGCCGAGTGGAGAGAGGGTGTGAAGATGAAGAGCACATGCAGCTGACAGAAAGAAGAGGCGAGGAATGAACACGCGCTTTCACACGACTACTGGGTTCAACTGCGTTGAAGCCTTTTTTCTCCTCATCTTCGTCGCGTGCGGCAATGCCTCCACCCACTGCCGCCCTTTGCAGGTGGACATGGGCGAGATGAGCGTGGCGAGCCAGATGGCGTTCGCCTACGTCTTCTTCGTGTCCAAGGCACGCGAGACGGACCAGGGGCTGGCGAACATGTACAAGTACGCCATGGACGTGCTGATGGCGTGCGCGCTCAGCTGGACCTTCCTGGCCGCCGAGCCGGTGCCCCTGAGCAGCTACGGCGCGGCCGCGCTCGTCCTCTGCGCCGTCGTCTCGGCCGAGGTGCAGCGGCTCTCCGCCACGCCCCGGCCCGCCAGGAGCCGCATGCGCTTCTTCATGTGACAACGCTGCTCGCGCCTTCTCTTTCTCTCCCTTCCCTCCGCCACTCAATTCAATGTTTCATTAAACTCTCGATCGCAACGTCTCGACGTTCTTTGTGTGGTTTATGGCCGTATTTAACGTCCCGAAGCGACTCGGGCTATGAGGGACGCCGTAGTGCAGGGCTCCGAAGATTTTGACCACCTAGGGCTCTTTAACGTGCACTGATATCGCACAGCACACGGGACTCTAGAATTTCGCCTCCATCGAAATTCGACCACTGCGGCCGGGATCGAACCCGCGTCTTTCGGGCCGGCAGCCGAGCGCCATAACCACTGAGCCACCACGGCGGCCGAAGAAAGAGTGCTTAAAGGACTATAGACGGCCAATTTTAGTTGCGTGTTTTTTTCTTTCAAATGGTGCTCTACACATTAGAATATATGGATCACAACGTGATATTCGCCTGCGACCGCTAAATAATTTATTATTGAATTTTGTTCCCCGTAATTTATTGGTTTCATCAACCGAACAATGGCTGTGATGTGTAGTTGGACTTAAGGTCTCGGTAAGCACTAAAAAAGACTGCAGTATAAACGGTGATACACTGTTCTAATTTACAACATTTAAATAAGCTTGCTTCAAGACCTCGAATGACAACAAATAGCGTATCGGCAGTATATTGCCGTTTTTTCCTGCATCACGTAAATCTTAATCCAACTACACTTTAGTCATCGTTCGGTTGACGAAACAGTGAAGAAGAAATTCAGTCATTAATAATTAAACGGTCGTAGGCGACTATCACGCGTTGATTCGATGTGTAATGTCCAACGTGCCATTTGAAATAAGAAAACATGCAAGCAAAAATATAGTGTCTGTAGTCCTTTAAGAGATCCTGCTAAAAAAATTTGAGGGGACACTCAAGCTCCGCTATAAAGGTATGACGCGATAGCGTAATGGTTAATTAATGCCCACAAAAGCAGAATTGGACATTTTCGACTTCACATCAATGGGAGTCGATACATGCCCTCCGCGCCACTGCTCTGCGATGGCAGGTGCTGCCACCCGTTGAGCTTGTGCGCGATTCCCGAGCGACCAATCATTAACTGCCACCTGCCACTCTGGCCAGTTTGCTCACAATCTTGTGGGCAGGTTGTGCTGATGCCACAACGGTCACGTGACCTAGGCGCTCAACCTGGTTGCTTCTCCGGGAATTTTTCGCTCATACCCCCCATGACGACGACGCCGGACTTTCTGCAGTTAAGCAAAGCACAACCATTAGCTTAGCACCAGTTTACCCTCTTCTCTTGACCGTCCTTACTGAACCCTGGCCAATCCCCGTCGTGGGTATGTGCCATGTCACTAAGGCAACGACCACAACAAAACGCACTGTCCTGCACAGTGGAAGAAGTGCTCATGTGTATCACCTGCACCTCATAAACCCAGAAGAGAATTCAGAAAATGCTATTAAATGAAAATAGTACTATAGGCCCACCTAAATTGATGTCTCAAGACTGCAAATATATTTGTATCAAGGACAGAGCTCAGATAAGCCAGAAAACAGGGTAAAAGTAGAAGGTGGTGGCGACGGCCCTTGAGAAACCTGGTAACTGCGCGAATTCTTCGCCAGACAAGATTGGCCACTATTCTTGCTTTCATGTGCAATACTGCTTCGACAGAGAAGTACCGTCAGAATAGGACAGCAGCACAGACAGTGCTATTAAGGTCGGAGAGTGCAAAGCACTGCACTTTTTTTCACATGCCACCCAGGCAGCTTAGCTGTGGAACTATCGTGCACAGAAACTGCAGAAGTGCAAGCCAAGCACAAGTTGCCAGAACTGTTTGCACCTTTTTCAAGCAGTGAGGCCATCTTTAACACAAGGAAAAAAAATTAGGCTCCATGGTTAACATTATGGTGGCACCATTTGTTATTGCACCATGGGCTCCTGTGATTAACAGGAAAATAGTTTAAATTGTTCCCATGGCTGAGATAATGACCATTTCGCTTGATTTTCCAACAAGATGTCGTAGAAATAACGTTAACAATGGCATTTCTCACTGGTAGTGTTCCCGAAGGCTAATCTACCAGTCTGGTCTAGCTTCCTGTTTCCGTTGACTTTCCTACTTATAGAAAACTTCCTTAGCGGGCAGGGGTGAGGACTTGCTCACATATTGCATTTTTTAGGCTCAACATGTCTAAAAAAAAATGGCGGCTAATGGAAACTTACTTGCTTGAGGGGAGAGGGGGTGACGGCATCTGCCCTCCCCATAAATTCACCCCTATAAAAACTGCAAGGCACCAAGGCTATCCCATTGTGTGTTACTGCTACCAAAGGCAATGCCAAGATACATACTGTGTGGTGTTGCAAATTTTAATATAGCTGTAATATGAGCAGATAACGCACAGGCAAAAAGCATTTTACTCACTCGACACTTCATAGTGGATGACCGGGACAAAGAATGACCACACAGAAAAGACTGAAACGTTTTTCATTCACATATGTCTCACTGTATACACATACAATGTTTGCACAGGCACCAGTAGCCCTCCACTTTGGAAGCACTGGTGGGCTAGATGCAAGCCCACTAGGGCGCAGCCCGGCGGTACCAAAATTGAGGGGGTTGCGTGCAAAAAACACTGCCAGAAGCAGCACGTATCAAAACTTCACAAGCCGAACCACACAAATTTTCACAAGCAAGTACCGAGTGCAAGGTCCTCAACTGTCAAACCAGCAACAAAAGCTGCCACTCCAGCTTTGAGACATATCTTGACACAGAAAACCTCACATGGGACATGCACCCAGTGTTGGCCAGGGCTAGGTGCGCCCCAAAAGTACAAAGTATTGCACCATAAGCAACATGTGCATCTTTGTTAATGCTGTGCACTCATGAACAACTGTTTTTTGATAGAGATTCTCTAAATAATGAACTAGTAACACTGGTGTCATAGCACCAACATGTACAGTTGTCCACACACTTGTCTAGAGTGCTCGAACTGTGCGCTCTGTTGTGCATTTATGACAACCGCGGCTGCCTGGCGGGCCTGACCTGATACAGCTTTTAAAGACATGGGGAATTAGATACGATCCCTGAGAATGTGCAAGCATGATAAGGTCTTGTTTCCAGCCCTGGACCACTCATAAATGACGCAAGTGTAATTCCGGTGCACCGCTCAAGCACTCTAGACAAGTGTGTGGACAACTGTACAAGGCATGTGCCAACAATTGCACTATGCTTGCTTGCAGTTTTAAAGGTGCAGTGGTGTCTCGCCACAGATACCATTTATTATGCTCGTTGCCAGCACGACAAGGCTGAACCCTGTGTGGTGCCTATGTCAACCCATGCGTTTCCCACAGATGAGCGCCCGGTGGAAGTTACTAACAAGTTGATGGGTGAGTAGGCCTATTTTCTGTGCTTAAAGCTGGTAAAAACAATGCCAAAGAAAGGCACCAGTTTATCATCATCATTAGAAAGAGCAGCCAATTTAGACCTCCTGACTCTCCCATTCACTTCGAATCAATCAACTTGCGCCAATCGTGGCCATCCTACCACAGCAAGTTTTCCAGTCTAACCGCTACACCTAGTTCTCTGTCTCCCTCGAATATGTTTCACTGACTCTGGTCACGCAAAATAGGTGGCCAGCTACCTGTTTTGCACGTTACATGTCCTATCTAAGTCACCTTTTTCATCTTAATCTCAGCTAGAATACATTGTCAACTCATTTTGTGCCAGTCCGTTCCCTAATGGACCTCTGCAGAAATTATTGGCTACTTTTTTAAAAAATTCCTGCCAGATCGCCAGCCCATCGCTTTTTCCTGGTCGCACATGAGTTTTCACAAAACTGCCAGAGCTTTAAATCCAGTTCACTTTATGGTAGTTATGGAGTCCTTAGCCACTGAGCACTAGTAAATTCTTTTCACTGTGGAAACACACAAGCACCCTAGAGCCATGACAAGAGTGGATGTGCTCCATTATTGCACTGCACCACTGGACTGTTTGCTGCAAAGCTGAAGTGAGGAGACGTCCACATTCACATAAAGTGAAATGCACATTCTCCCTAGCATTGAACCCGGCTAGCGCAATCTCAAATCTAAAAAATTTTGGAACCCCCCTCCTGGATATAATTCGTGACTGAAGAGGATAATGCACTTGTATAAAATTTGTGCTACACTAAAATCACAAGCAGCCCATGAAAACTTAGCTGCTATGGCCACTAACATCAGGAAAAACGAAGATGAAAGATGCACAAATGTTTCTTTGTGTGCAGGGCATGTTTATCATATATAATAACAATTGTAAGAATATATAGTTAATATTCTGCTAATCAATACCTATTTCTGCAAATACATTGAGTTGAAACACTTTCAGCTTTTTATCATCCGAACGCTAATACGGCAGTTAATGCTACCTAAACAGCCCATTGGGAGTTGTCCCAATGTGTGAAACCAAGGCGATCTCAGTTCTACATGGCTAAAATTTCTGTATTAACATTACCATCAAGTTTGATTGCCACTGCCAAGTCAAAATGAACACTGTACACATGCAGCAAAGCATAAATGGAACACAGAACTGTCTTGTGACTGTCCTAATACATGATACAAAGTGGTAATGTACAAACACACCACTGAAAAGCTTGCATTTACCAACAGTATTCCAGCTGTGTGGGCAGAACAATACTGCTGCAACTGTATTTCATTTGCTTTTCCTGCCACTCGGGCATTTTTTTCTGACTACCAGTAGAATCAGCAATTACTATGCTCTTCGCACTGTGTGAAACATTAGAAGAGTATGTGCTAATGTAGAAACAAACAGCCTACTGAACAAAGTCTTCACTCACAAATAAATATACTACCATTTAAATACAGCTTCACGTGGATCATTAAGGAATAAAATTGCAGTCTGATTCGCTCCCACTGAATTCATCTGCTGCAGAATGCATTCAAGGTCTGTCTCCCCATCCCCACATTTAACGGAGGAGTCAATTAAACTAACAAGCATCCTTTACCACTCTAAACAAGCATTTCATCCTATATACCACACTTATCACCACACCACAAGACTGCGCCCACCCAGATCCGCCAACCCGGACCATATAACAAGTGGCACACTGCCGGGAAAGCCCTAACAGCTCAGTCACACCCAGGCAATACACAATCTGGGCAGCAGATGAAGGTAGGGGTTACAAACATGTTTTGCTATTCCTAAGACTTTTCATTAAAACCTGCCTAAATAAACCCTCGGGGAGCAGCCCTTACACACATCCTGCATTAAAACCATAAGAAAAAAATTTCCACAAATGCAAATTTTATCACTACAGAAACAAAAGGTACCAACCACATCCTAAACAAAGCTTCAGCACAATTCCATAAAAGGCACTTCGTTTACCGGCTCGTGTTCAGCACACTTGAATCTCAATGGTGCTAAACGGTCTTCACAGGTTGCAGGATCATCCACATGGGCTCCATGGAGCTCTGTACAATTGTACAGCATAGGCCACTTCACTCAAGTACACTCAAACATGCCAAGAGACAGGCTATTGTGCAGCTGTCAAAATAAAAGGCCCGACAGCAATCCACTTCACCCCAAAAACAATAACAGCGACCAGAGAAAAGAACCTGACCAAATTATATTGGCAACAAAAAAAAAAATCTTTTCTCGTGAATTATAAAATGCATACACCAGTTCGCCAAGAATCAACCAAAATCTCACTGTCACTCAATAAGCACATGGTGAAATGTGTTGCGTTGTCCCATAATTTCAACACAGCATAAAAACATGAGGTGTGCATGGAATTCCGTAGGACAGTACATAGACCTACACATACTCGGCTTCACAAAAGCTTAAATAATTTGCCCATTTACCTTTGTTTCGGTCATGCAAAACGCCACATGCTCTTGGATGCGCATATATAGCAACATATCGACAAAAAAATCCAAATTTTCTTTGTGCGTTAGACTTCATAGTGAGAGCACAATTAGTAAATCCCTGCTGATACGTTCCCGGTTCATATGACTTCTCGGCCGTAGACTTAAAATTGCGGGCAATAATTATGTTCAATTATGTTCCATATAGAGTTACACTATTTTTCTTCCAGTTATTAAGCTAATACGTTTATAGATAACACGATTTCCCGACAACTAAGTTATAATTTTCAACAAATTCTGGTCGTATAATACATTTCACCAAACGCACGAATAGGCCAAGGCTTGGTTGCACGACATGGAGAGCTAATATGCAGGAAACTCTTGCCATGTTGGCTTGTCTACGGTGCACAGGTGAATAAGGGAGAAGTACCCCCCAAGAAAAAAAACTGTTCTAACATACGACCCGGCGAAACAAACAGGGTCATGACATAGAAAGGAGAAACTCTGCTACTTCTTCACAGTGCCTAATGCCTAGGAGGCGATACATTTGAGAACTGCAGCAATGCACTCACGAGCAGGCTGAGACAGCACGAATGCAGTGACAGTTGGCCGCCATGGCGGCTTCCCCGCAATGCATTAGTGGAAAGAGGCGAAGTATCCAAAAACAACGTGAACGAGATCTTGGCTAGTTTCACCACTGCCATCGGCACACTAAGGTCAATGAAAATGTTGACTGAATTCTTCGAGCGACAAAAAATGAGCTGCTCAGACCTTGCACCAAGAAATTCAAACTGACATTTTTATGAAGGGAAAGTGTTGGTTCAAAATTTCTCCTCGTAATAAGAGAGTAATTACTCATTGGCATCAACCCAAGCGCAGCCATACGGCTACAAAGGAAAACTATACAGTTTTCTCAGAAACTTTGCAGTTACAGAAAAATTCGTCCTTGTCCAGGGTTCAAATCCGGGACCGCCGCTTCACCGGAGCAGTCGCTCTACCAACTGAGCTAACCTGAGCTAACTGAGTTTCTTTAACTGCGAAGTTTCTGAGAAAGCTGTATAGCTCTCCTTTGCAGCCCTTGGGTGGATGCCAATGAGTAATTACTCCCTTATTACTAATTTACTCCTCCTTGGGGGCTTCCCCTAAACATTTTACCAACACTGTTCCCACTTCGAGTTATTGATGAATTCGCTCTCGCCCTACCATAAGCTTGCCATCCCGGTTAGCTCAGTTGGTAGAGCGACTGCTCCGGTGAAGCGGTGGTTCCAGGTTTGAACCCCGGACAACCCCGGACAAGGACGAATTTTTTTTTTCTTTAACTGCGAAGTGTCTGTGGAAGCTGTGTATAGCTTTCCTTTGTAGCCATATGGCTGCGCTTGGGTGGATTCCAAGGAGTAATTACTTCCCTATTACAAATTTACTCCCCCTTGGGGGATTCCCCGAAACATTTGACCAAAATTGCTCCTCATTCAACAGTTACGTTTTTCAAAAATTTTGATGTTTGGATCATACGTTTTCTTAGATAATACGTCCTTTTTTTCCCTGCACTTTTTTTTTTTTTTTAAGCATGTAACAAGGTTTTATTGTAGCTGGTCGATCACTTGAGACATGCTTCAACTACCTGTGCTAAGCTGAGGCATTTCAGGGTTTTCCACAAAGAGTACCACTAATAACAGGAAACCACAAGACAAAGCGAAAGCAACGACAGAATGTGACATACGCCTACCTAAAGGACACCTAGCAATGTCAGTACAAAATGCAGAAGCGCATTTAGTGTAAGCCTGTGGACCCAGTTCGAAGTTTTATTTCACGTAAACGTAGCAGTAACATTTCACTCATAACAAACACACAAGATCACATACTTGTTAGGCCTACACCAAAGTGTTCCGCATAAGTGAAGGCAACAGCTCGAGAAATGAAAAAAGACTTAGTAAGCACATGTGCAAGATAATGTGCGGCAATTCCAGTACAGACGACACTGAACAAGTCAGCCATTTTCACGGAAAAGTCACCTGATATGACTAACAAACACTGATACAAATATGAAGATCGAGAACTTTTAACATCACATCAATAATAGACAAGGTTATTAATTGTGAGAAATTATGAATGAACCAATCTCTCAATTAATTCTTCTAGAAACCATCAATATTCACCAAATTTTGGCCCGCTGGATGGCTACATCGCAGCATGCTCTACTTAGCAGGCCACAGAGGCACCTGGATGCCACTTTTAAGGTTAGAACTGAGGTGGAAACTGAACTTGAGTGTTCCAAGTACACCGGTAACATATCTCAAAATAAATGACTCAGTAAGTGGCCTCGGGGTTGCCACTACAAGCACACACATCATTCACACACGCCGCTGAGTTCAATGCTACCTGCTTCCCCCTTGCGCCAGAGCCGTGCAGTGCACCAGCTAAATGCCTAGTTGACTACAACAACCCCTTCCACTCAGCCTTGACAATGAGATGTGATATGACTACTCTCTAGGTTCTCCTACAGGCAAGGAAGAGATACACACAAACACAGGACAAAGAGCGTACAATATATAAAATAGAAGACATTAAAGACAGACACCCAACACCGGACTGTAAACATACCATAGAAAATTTTATACCTCGTTCTTGAGTAGTATCCCCCACCCTTCCTACCCTCCCCTTTCAACTAGCCCCATTCTACCAAAACGTCAGGAAAAGCATTCGTTCTTTGGCATATGTCACCACAATGGAAGACCAAGGGGTTTGTGCTCCTGCTGGTTGCAGTCTTCAGGTCACGAGCTCTGAAAGGCAACACGCAGTCCCTCGTCATTACATACTCATTCATGCAGTATCACTCGTTTCAAGGCTCAATTAAGCTTTGCAAGAGGTGTCATGACATTTTCATATTATTTTAATCCGTTCAAGCCTCACCAATACAATCACCGCTGATACGAATTTCGATATAATAAGAATTCGTAAAAGTCAGAGGCCAAAGTGCACTGTGTACAATATGCAGAATTTTGGGTGTTCAGAACGCTCTCCTGCATTCCTACGAATGATAGGAAGACGGGAACCATGACCATACCCGGGAATCATTACGCGCAGCCCTTGCATCAGGAGCACCACAATTGCCAGTGACAAAGTATGCACCACAAGCACTGAGCTGCAGTGCACGGCCCACAGATCACCAATGCCGCAGCTGCCAGTTGTGCATTATGCACCACGAGCACTGAGCAGTGTTGCAGCGCCACAGATAAATTCCAATTTAAATCATGCAACTGATCTCCTTCTCATTTACTGCCCAAGCATGTCTTGTAATTCTGCATCTATTGGAGCATTTTGTGCTAGTACAGTAGAACCCCGCTATAGTAAACTCGGTTATAGTAAAAAGTCGGATATATTAAAGTGAAGCTGCAGTCCCATTTCGCCTTCCATGGATGACCATACATTTTTTTTCTGTTATAGGAAAGATTTCTTTTCAAAGAAACAGCTACAGTAAAGAGCGTCTGGCCGTGGCGATGTACTTCCCGCGGAATGATCACATCGCGGCACGCGCGAAATCTATGATCGCGAGGCCTGTAGATACCAAATAAAATAAAATGGCGCTGTTTGAGGTGGCCTCACTACCCAGCTCGAAAGTCGCGCGCAGAAGCCAACTTTTCGAGAACCTTGAAGCCGTGAGGCAAAGCGCGCGGCGCGCACGGAAAAAGTAAAGCAGCTATGAATGTAGAAAGAAGCCGGCGCGTGTCGCTAAGAAAAGAAAGCCAGTAAAAGTGCAGTGAGCGCTAGAAAAGGGAAGAAAAGGGTGTGCGTTCGTAGCATGGCAGCACGAAGCATGGGGAAGCAGCGGCAAGAAGCGGAGGCGCGGTGGCACTGTGGTGGCACCGCTACCTCTTAAATGACGCCTTGATCATGCAAACCTTTGGTTGTCACATGGAATCAAACTGGCGTTAATTTCGTAGCCGCCTTGTATTCGTGTGAATGCAGCACTGAGACAAGACGTAAAGCAAGTCGGAAATGTGGCAACATGTGATAACTGAAAATAAATAATTACCGCATAAAGGGACAATAAGAGCAAGATGTAAGGTATCTCTAAGTGTTTCTTTTATGAAACCAACACTTTGTGATTAGCAAGCAGCCAGAAAGTATAGTCAGAGCCATGCCATGACTAACGACTGATATAGTAAAGACCCTGATATAGTAAAGATTTTTGCTGGTCCGAGCTACTTTACTATAGAGGGGTTCTACTGTATTCCCATAAAGCAGAGAATGTGATTCAACCCTGCTGTATGGTTAGCTGCGCTTTCAGCACGCACCTGTCTTGGGCAGCTCCACATTCTGCCGGATCTGGCTGTGCAGCGTGTTCAGGTCCTGCTTGAGAGAGTCCAGGCACACCTGAAGACTCCCCAGGGGCCTGTGCAGGGAGGGGGGCAAGCGTCAGTAGGCCCAGTCAGTCTTGACACAGTGGACAGCCCATTAAGCTGTCTAGAAGTGCTGTCAAGCTGACACACCAGATGTGCCGCATTCATAGAAGCCCCAGTTACGATACTGTCGCAAACATTAGCAGAAGCCAAATGCTGAGGTTTAGGAACAGCATCTTAACATGAAGCACACTGACAGTTCAGATTTGAACAAACAGCCCGTTTTGACCACTAATTTGAAATACAAATAAGGCAATGGCATCGTCTTTGACAGCAGTGTCTACTCTGGCACCATCAGGTCTCCTAAAGCTGTCTTTTTTATTCTATGCTAACCAAGAGGATCAAGAATGTTTTGCATACTGCGGCCGTGGATGTAGACCATATTTTTGAAGCACTGCCCATTGACGATGCCCAAATACTGCTCAAAATCAGGGCGTAGATAGTAGGGATGCAAAACCTAACAAGCTCTCATTGGGTGATTACAGTACTGCACAGAAGAAAATATTTCCTCTGCAGTTACTGAAAATAACCACTGTCTTGTTTCTACTATTTAGACTTTTTGCAGTATGCACTGTCAGGCTGGAATGAAGCCAGACAAGCAAAACGAAATGTGCACACACTCGTATCTGTCATCATGTGACTTTGTGACATGGCACTGATTTGTAACTAGCAGCTCAGTGCTTTTAAGACATAACCATTTTCCCTGATAAGTGTCATATAAATCTGAATATGTAAAGCTAGTTTTTTTGCTGATGAGAGAAATGAGACATCACTGCTGGCATTATACTGAATCAATGTTATTGAATATCATAATTTTCTCCAGTTCTATGCCAGCAAAAGTGACCTCGTACTGCAATTGTGCCACACAACACTCAGGTAAATTATTTCAGCTGCTCAATCGGATACATGTGGCTAGTGTGTTTCAGTTTGTGCGAATTGTTGATGCAGTAACAAGCAACACTTGCTCACATTCCCTCAGTATCTATACCCAAGATAAAAGAAAAACAGGGGATGGTTTTGCTTAGACCCTTCATATTTACTGCCCCTGTTACCAGAATCTATTTAGAGACACTGCACAAACGGGTAACCACAACAGTGCCCAGCGACACTGGGTGAGATGGATGCGAAGCTACCCCAGCTGTTGCACACAGGCAATGGGACAGCGCAACTCAGTGCACCTGACCTGCTTGCAGGTTGAGCTGGGGACTGCTGCAGCAGCTCTGCAATGTACGAGTCATCGAAATCTGGAGTGACGTTGGGAAGGGCAAACTCTGTGGTCTCCGCCAGCTCTGTCAGCTGCCTCTGCAGCTCCTGATGAGAGAAACACAATGACAGAGATTGTGAGATAACACTGGCAACCTCATTCTGAAAGGAATCATGACACAATACTATTTACTGAAGGTAGGAAAAGTGCACGAACGATTGGCATTCTATCACTTGTCATAGCACCGCAAAAATTTTAAAGCCAGCTTTGCTAACATTCAAGATATCGGCTTCTCCTCTAATAACGCTTCTCCTCTCTCAACTTGTACACGCTGATGCGCCAGAAAAAGAAACGTAAACAAGGCAGGTCAGAACTGCAACCCACTATGCCGCATCTCACCAAAGTCATTTGGCCATGCCCAATGAGAAGGCTTGCCTGAATTCCGGCTAAGGACGCGCGATGAGGTGTCGCCTTAAACCGCTGCAAGCAGCAATTTTCAAAAATTGTAAGTTATAGGGCCCACGCAGAGCTTTTAAATTTGACTCGAATACTCAGAAACACCGCCTCTACAGATCTGCTGCATCAGAATATGACCATCAAAATTATTTCAGGGTCCCTTGAAGCTTCCAAATGGCCAAGTGTTATATGTACTCTCACTAAAGCCCTCACCATCCATGCTGTGCCTTTTTATTTCCTCTCACCCTAACCAGCATGGTGCTACAACTGGCACTCAATGCACCGCAGCTGCCAGATACTTTGCTCTCCACCCATGCCGCAGCACTCCATCCCCTATTGTGTTGCAGTAGCTACATCTTTCCACCTCTCCTACTCCTCTTACACCTGCATTCATAACTGTCTTGCTGTGTCGACGCCGACATCGCGGATCTTAGATTTTTACAATAAACAGCTATCGCTGCAAAAGATGACTCCCAACATGAACGCCGTGATAATTGTGAGCGCACACTGACCTTGCACTGTTCCATGCGCGAGCGCAGGATGTTCTTGAGCTCCTGCACCCTGGCCTGGAGGGTGAACTTCTCCTTGCGTACAGACATCAGCTCGGCTGACAGGCTGGACTGCTGCTGCTGGGCCTCCTGTTCGGAGAGAAGCAACACATGATCATGCATCAGCAAAGGGAGGTTTTTGTTTTGTACCATGAACTAGACACCACAACTCCATGTACCTTCATTGCAGTGCCTCTTTTATACGACGTTACTATCTGTATACTCACGCTCACATTGACCGGGATTTGTAACCATACTCCACAATCATTTACTTTGAAGGCACAGAGAGACAGGAGAAAGGACAAGTCTGGGCATGGCCATGGCCACCAGAATGTGTTTATGTGAACAAGCCGCCCATTTGTACAAAATCAAACAGTTAGCTGGAAAGGCAGGGAAGTGAGATAGGCTGCTCTGCGGCATGACATACCTCAAGCTGTCGACGCAGCCCAGACGCTTCCGTCTGGTGGGCGGTCTCTGCCAGGCGCAAACGCTCCTGCATGGCTGCCACTTCCTGCGTCTTCTCCTTCACGTTCCAGCTCAGCAGCTGCACAGAGGGGAGTTTAGGGCAACTCAGCTGCGCGTCCACTTGAGATAAATGGGATGGCAAGAAACAATCTGCTGGTGCTCATGAGGACATTTCGATGAGCTGGTTCGGCATCGACAAAAACAGCGTGGGGGCAAGGACGACACTAGAATCACACATCAGCACCCTGCCTGCAGGGTTCTTCGGGCATTCATGTGGGCACTCTTCTGTCCAAGCCTGCTGGGCCAACAAAGCCCCTTTTAACGTGATAGCGTTAAGGGTCCTGTGTCGCAGGAAAGCCAACGTCGGCATCATTGGCCGCGAGCCAAAAATCCTGATGGAACAAAGAAGTAATAAAATTTAGGAAGAGGTAAAAATTGTTTGGATCGATGCCAAATTCCTAAGGGAGGTTCCTATTGTCAAAGAAAGGTAATTGCGCTGAAAATAAAATTGGGTTAATTTAGGCGGAGGTGGGAATCGAATCCACGAACTTCAGATTATGGGATGGGCATGCTACCCATAGGCCACGTAGGCTCGTTGGTTAGAGCTAAATAAAGGTGAACCTAGTGAATATGTTGTGGTCTTTGACTTAGACATGTACTGATTTGTACGTGAGTACCTATGAGTATGCTAATGAGGAATTATGCAGAATTAAAGGCTATTGCATTCTACTTTTAAAGGCGCTGCATACCCCTAGTTTTTAAACCTTTCTTGAGGGTTGTGGCACACGAGGAGCCGGATCCTGCATGGGATAAAAACATGCACTGCTCTTTGCATTTACTCTCGGTTCTTTTTCCTCCAAAGACATAGAAACATGCTGAAGCCTGTTTTACTTGGTACAGTGCACCTGGCAGCAGTAGTGGCAAGATACAGTAACCTGTCAGGGGTGCAGGAATAAGAGTGTAGGGTAGGGGTGTTTGGTAGGCAGGTGTCATGCATGGCCACCGTTCATCTATCCATGTATGGCGGGCATCCGGCATGACAGTTGCAGCGAGGGGAGAGCGAGATGAAGAAGGGACAGCGTAGACAACGTCAACATGATCTAGCCGAATTTGCCATGTAAAGCTGCCATTTAAAAGCGTGGCGGTGCCTCGCAGAAGAAATATGCAAGAAAATAAACGTTACATAATCTGATGGGTGACTGGCTAAACAATTCATGATGATTTTAACACTGATGGACGTGAGAAATCTTGTTTATTTAAGAATTTGCTTTCACCTGACCAGACTTGAAAACCAGGTAAGAAATAAATGTCGCGCCACGGTGGATGGTACAAGAGTCATGAATATGTCTGATAGACTAGCTGTTTGGTCAACTCGCTTTCTCATGATGAATACTTTGGCATATGTGTTGTCTGTTTCTCTCTTCATCCCAGCTTTGAAGCTCTACAGTATTCAACATTTGACAGCGTTATCTTGTTAAAACAAATTTGCGCAGATGCAGCACTGACACTTGGGGAAAAAATCTGGGAATTTGAAACGCTAGAGTAAAACCACCAGACTGCTGAATGCTATTCCTCTGTCGAATGTTAGCTTTGACTCCAAATAAACTACAGCAGTGATCTCATGTTTTATTTATTGCTGTTCAACTTTTGGGACAATGGTGAGTACAATGGATGCAATCACATAAAAAGACACACAAAACAGCAGGTCCCCTTTCTGGGTAAATATGTTGACCATGGTAAGATTTTCTTCAAATCCTATTGTGCAGCAGCTACAGCTCAGTGACATATCCTTTTGGCCTGCTCTGCAGTGAAGAGCGGCCTCCCAAGCAGGCCATGCTTGCCTTCAACTACCACGACAAGGTGAATTTTTGCTCTCCAGAACTATACAAAGACAACAAGATGCCACAGTGTAGGGATCCACATTAATCTGACTGCCTACACTAGATGCAGTTTTGCAATGCCTGTTGCAGAGCTACTTGTCCATCATCTCTTTGCGCTGGTTCATCACAGGTCTCCTAATATCTCTGCACATACACACGATAAATCTCACAAGAGACCTCACCTTTACCCAGAATTCTACAATCGCCAAGATTAATAAAAAGACACAAATCAAAGGTCTATTAGAAAGTTGTAATGCTAGTGTACTGCAAGTGTTTATAGGCATAGTAAAAACTCGATAATACTGGTTAATCCAAAACCCCGGTTAAGTCATACCATTTCCATGCTCTCATAATTTGTAACGTAAATTTTAAGATATTTCGAGTTGGCAGGTTGCATCAGCTCAGTTAATTCAAAGATCTGGGGTGTTATGCAGGATTTCCCAATTTGAACAGTAACGCAGTGCCACGTCGCTTGTCCTACCGTGTTTTTATTCTCATGCTGAAGCGGTGACAGAAAAATAACAAACTGCAATAAGAAACTCGTGAAAAACAAATACATGCCATGAATCGCTAAAGGCACCTACAGCCTTTACCTTTCGCTCAGTTTTCTCTCAAAAAACGCAGGAAGCTCTTATGCACTCGCAGAGCCACAGTAGTGGGGGATGGCTACCTTCATCTGCTGCTCGAGGGCAGGGTCCCGCTCATGGGTGTTGCGCAGCTGGGCCTCCAGCTCGTGCCTAGCCGCCTGCGAGGCACCAAGGTTGGCGCGCGCAGCCTCCAGCTGGCCCTGGCTCTCGCGTAGCTGGGCCTCGAGAGACTGCACCCGCTCCGTCTGCGCCTGGCACTGGAGGCGGCGTGCGTCCGCTGACTGGCTCGCCTCCGAGAGGGCCTGCTTGAGGCTCTGCAACTGCCTCTGCAGCTGGTTCACCCGACGCTTCTCCTCAAAGATCTGCAGGGGGAATGGGTGGAAGGGACACAAGTTCAGCGGGATGACACAAAGACACAGAACAGTGCACAGACCATCAGGAGCCTGCGTCAGGAGTTCTCGTTCTTTTTAGCCTCGGAAAACCTCAACAGCTAAGAAAAGATGCTGATAAACCCCATGTGCCCTGGCTTCCATCTTTTCCTGCCTAATATGCATTCAAAAAAGATCATGCGGGCACACAGCCCCTAACAAAAAAGAAATACTTAATTCAAATAACAATGACTGGCTGTAAAAGAAACAGTCAGCTATGAGCAGTTACAGTACACTCAGCATCAAATAAAAAAAGGGAAAGGAAAGGCGGAGGTTGAGGCTTGCATGGATTCGGGGCAGCCACAATGCACTTCAAGAAACCCAAATTTGGGAACCTCGGATTGAGAACCTGTGGCTTAAATACAGTAGGCTCCCTTTAGGACAAACTTAATGGGATCATGAAAATCTGTTCACCTTATCAGATGTTCAACAACAGATAAGTGGGCATGTTAGGTGTGTTCATACACAAGGTGTTTTACCTAAGACTCTCAACAATCAAATAGCAAACATTCGATTCGTATTCAAAGTTTGGAATATTTGCACACCTCTACTTTCGAACTATTAGCATTAGGCTCCTTATCTACCGAGGCTTGTAGCCCACTGCAAGTAACATCCATACCAGTTATTAGATCTTTGGATATGCCAATTTCATCACCACTGAAGTGCAAGCACTTTAGGGGCTGCACACAAGCGAAAACGAAACCACAGGGCCAGAAAAAGTGCTAGCCACGCCTATGAGTGCGTGTCACGCAGCAGTGCATGGGAGCGGCGAGTGGACAGAGAGCATGTGACAGGTGCACTGATGTGTGAAGCGCACTTACAGGCATCGGTACCGTTCTTTCTGGTTGCACAGCTTCACCTTCACCCACGTTTGGCCCCAAAATTGCTTGCAATGCACCAGCGACGAGAATGCCATTTACGAAGACCTAAAATTTGATATGAATATCACTTGCAGTGGGCTATAAGCTTAATAAAGAAGAAGATTAACAGTTGTAGTTAGAAAGTCATGTATTCAATATTAGTTAACCAGCCTGTTAGTTGACAACTTAGCTGTATCCCCCCCCCTCTCCAAAAGAGGGGAAAAGCTCTAGAACGAGCAGCGGGACTACCAGGTGCTCCTCACCCTCTGGCGAAGCTCCTTGCTGAGCGTCCGCTCCTTGGCCAGCTCCCGCTGCAGGTCACCCAGGGAGCCCTCGTGTAGGGTGTCGGCTTGCTCGGCCCGCTGCTGCACCTGCTCCAGCTGGCACTGGAGCTCGGCCGCACGGGCACCCTCCTCCGAGAGACGCCGTTCCAGTTGCTCTACGCATTCTCGAAGCTCCTCCTGTGCCTTCAGGGAACCTGCAGCAGCACAGTAATGCTCTGTCATCTCACTGCATTGTTGGACCATTGCTCTATTTATGGCTCATCACAGAGCAAGGATAGACAGGAGTGCAGTGTAATGCATTTGACACATGACAATAATTCCACACTGATGCCATGCACATAGCACATGCCTTTAGTGCTCCTCTCACATCTGTTTCTGCTGTGCATCCCTATTCCTACCAAAGCACCTTTTTATGCTCTTTCCCCTCTCACCACACTCCTCCCAATTTCAAATTAACGACTCGCCGCCTGATGACATTGTTATGAAACACTGCCCACTCAAGGAGGGTGCATAACGGCTTCAACAGTGCCACAGCTTAATCGATGGCTGCAGTAGAGAATACTCCTACCTCACTGGCCATATTTTGGCTCGCAAGAACACAGCACTGAGGTGGAAGCGTTCTGCTCGGGCCATTGGTTATGAAGGCTACATAGTACAGTAATGCTGCTGCCCGACTTAGATGACAACAGTCTTTTACATACTACTTGTCATTGCCCGCCAGAAGTTGATGGTGCTAGTGCAGAATTGGCATGGGAACTATGCGCTTTTGAGAGCTGGGATCAACTGCAAACTCAGCCCCCATGCTCAGGTTCACTTAGCATTGCAGGAGAGTGCTGTTCCTAGATTATCATAAATGAATGTAAATCCTGCCTCAGAACATGAAGTGCATGCTCTTAATTACACATTTCCACTTGCCAGACACACCATCAATGCTGATACACTGCCATACTTGCTACTATTCCGTTGGTGACAAAAACCAGTACCTATAAATGATCTATCACGCCAAACCAATGACAACACCAACCTCATCAACACGAGAAACCGGCAGAAACACCAGGCAGCGCAGAAACCAACAGATGCACCAACAGAAACTGCCATTGCAGACAGAGACTTCCCTACACACCTCCAAGGGGGAGTGGACACACCCTCTTGTTATTCTGTTTTTTCAAAATAGCGTGGCCCACACTCAGGGGTCAACCATAATGTGAAACATGATACAATCCAGTTGCAAACCCGGCTAAAAACAGGGCTTGCACCCTGCTTGGAAGCATTGTTTGGTTTGGTTTATGGGGTTTAACATACCAAAGCGACTCAGGCTGTGAGGGGCCATAGTAGAGGGCTCTGGATAATTTTGACCACCCGGGGTTCTTTAACGTGCACTGACATTGCACAGTACATGGGTCTCTAGCATTTCGCCTGCATCAAAATGCGACCACCGCGACCGGGATAAAATCCGCGTCTTTCGGGTCAGCAGCCGAGCGCCATGACCACTGAGCAGGCTAGCTGATAAATTTAATGGATCCCACAAGCTTAGCCACCCACTGAGCCATGCTGTTCAAGTGTCGACAACTGTTTTTGCCAGTGAAATTTAAGCAAGCTGTGATCTTACATACTATGCTGCTGAAACGTTAATTATGCTAGCAACAAGATTGGCTTTTCGTGGGCAGTGCCTACCACCAATGACTCAGTAATCCAGTGGAGGATTATCGTTCTCATGACATTGGTGATGCTGCAGACATTAATCGAAATCAAGGCATCTATCCCTTGCATCCCCTCATGTGCGCTCCTGGGAGCCAAAGCACCTTCGTGCTCAGCACGCATGTGCGCAGTCTCCGATGATGAATCGATCTCAGCGCTGCTGCAGCTACAATGAGTGAAACTATGCTGTATGCCTTGAGAAAGAATGAGGATTTCAGCAAGTGTCTTTTTATTTCTTCATGGATCTAGATGAAAAGTTTTGTGAATCTTAGTTATGATCTTATGACTATTTGTGCAAAACTGGAATGTTATATCTCGTGATTATTTTCTGTGGATTTTTTCTATCCAGAATCTACTGTGGAGCCTGCAGACTCAAAAAACAGTGGTAGAAGATTCATTCAACATTCATTGTACTTCTATTTGCAGGAAACAAGGCAAACATTCTTAGATATTACTTATCGCGAAGCAAAAATTTTATTTTCTTTTTTTTTGTGTGTGTTTCTCTCAACTGCCCCCCCCCCCCCCCCCCCCCCCACACACACACACACACACACACACACACACACACACACACACACACACACACATATATATATATATATATATATATATATATATATATATATATATATATATATATATATATATATATATATATATATATATATTTGGGACTCTGAACAAAATGTCAAACCAAGAATTCATGATTCATAATGTAGAACTAAGAATTTCCTGACCTCCATTGCAGTTATAGTGCAACAAACAAAAGAAATGGGGCCAAAATAAACAAGAGTCGCGAAGAAATTAGTTTCAGAAAGTGGGCAGCAAACAGGAAAACAGACGAAGAAAAAATACCCCTACAACGTATTGACCAAAATTTGGAGGGGACAGTTAACCTCTGCCTTGAGGGTATGACGCGATAGAGTAATAGGCAGGGGCGTGCGAATATTCGTATTCGAAAACTGACATTCGTGAATTTCCGAATATTCGAAAATTCCCGAATACTCGTCAGTGATCGTATAATGCGCATACTTTCATAAATTCGACCATGGCAAAACCACAATATCTGGGCAAATTAGCCGATAATCGAGTTAAAAATTGCAGGAAAACAATATGGAGGTCCTATCCCCTTTCTTCTCCGCCGTTTATCACGCGGACCGACCGCATCCCGACGCCGCAAGGCTTCACCTCGTGAGAATTTCCCCAAGTTGGCTTTCCCACACATCACCACGTGCTGCGAACAAGATGGCCGATGACAAGCTTCGAGCAATCGCAACGCGAAATCGCGCTTTTTTTTTAATCCTTCGGTAATACGTTACATATTTAATGCCCACATCCGAAGAATGCGTCCTGTCACCTTCATAACTCTCCGAGCGTTACCTCCGCCGTCCCGTTTTGTAAACTACGCTATGCGGGAAAGCCTACTTGCGGAATGCCGCGGGAGCCCCCTGAAGGGGCGCGGTAGTAGGGCAAGCGATCCCGTCAAAATCTCGCCAATTGCATGGTGCATTGTAACCCGCGCACCTCTCTAGCGGGCGTAACGGCAGGCGTGGCAACAATCGGAAGGCCTCTGTCGCTAGGGCAAGAAAATAGCCTGGCTGCGTAGTTCCGGTGTTTGAGCTTCACCGCTGCCCCGCGGCAACTTCAAATGTCGGCCCGCGCATTCGCCGATAGTCCAATCCCAGCTCCGCGCGGCTTATTTCTTTTTCTTTTTAGCAACCGCCACGCCGCTCCGACGCCAGTGTGTGTTCCCCGGCCCCTTGCTTGCATTTGTGTTGTTCTTCCAGCACTCCAAAACGGGTGGCTCATCACGGGCTTGCAGGCGTTAGCGCGATGGAGCCGCCTCATGAGGCTTCACTGCATCTTCAGCATTTTCGGCAGCATTTTTTTTTTTTTGGGGGGGGGGGGGGGCAATTTTATTAACAGAGGCCTTTCGGATGAACTGGGCATTTCTTCCGGTCCCTTGAACTCCGAATGAATGAGGTTTAATAGTCATCAAATTATTTTTTTGTTGCCAGCCTTGTCATTTTAGGGATTTTGTTTTCCATGATCTCATTATAGTTTGGATACTGTTCTGCTGTCTAATCAAGAAGTATACATTTCTGTGCCCATTTTTTTTTTATATGGTACTGAGGCAGACTAGTTTTGTTTATTTTAGTTGCAAAGACCATACACTATTTTGAAAAAAGTAAGGGCAACATTTGCTTGCTCATTGTTTTCTAATTTTTTTTTGGTACTAAACAGATATTCGATATTCGATTCGATATTTGAAGCCATTTTTTCTTCATATTCGTATTCGATTCGTATTCGAAAATTTCAATATTCGCACACCCCTAGTAATAGGTTAACTCCCATACAGGCAGAAGGTCATTCTCTACATTCATCGGTTAAGCGATGCGCCACTGCCCTGCAGTGGCAGGTGCTCCCAGTGGTGGGCCTTGTGTAGCCCAGGTTGCTCTTCCCGAGCTACCTGTCATTAATTTAACTGCCACCTGCCACGGTGTGCAGTCTGCTCACTATCCGGCGGGTAGGTTGTGATGATGCCACAAGGTCACTTGACCTAGGGGGCCCACTGCTTCCTGGGTTGTTCTCTGGGCACCAGCTGCCAGAGTCATGCTCGTGATTTTTCGCCGACAATGCCGACACCGCATTTTTTGGACAACGGGGCCTTTATCGCGTTAATATATAAGTAAACATGGCACGAGAGCTTGTGCGGCATAAGAACCTCCTTGCATTCTACCAACAAGCATCGAAATAACAGTGAACCATGTTACTGATGAAGCCAGCTGGTATGGGCACATATCTTGGGACCATGATTGCATCCACCATGATGGCAAAATGCAAAGGCTGAATACAGGGCGTTTCCAAAGCACCCCAAAGTTCAAGCCTATGGCCCACTGCCCACATCCAGATGGAGCTGCCACATCTGTATAGCGAAATAGCAACCTCTGGCTCAATGGCACAAAAAGAAAAAGAGAACATGTGCACTGCTGAAACACCTCTGAGAAAGCAGATGAAGGGCACTCAGCGGACCACAGCTCACCGGCCAGTCGGCCTTGCTCCCGTTCCAGCAGCAGCAGCAGCTCCTGGTGCTTCTCTTCAGCGGCGTCCTTGCCCTCTTCCTCTGCCAGCGCTGCTGTCACGTCAGTCTGGACTTCGGCGCATGACTTTTGAGGAGGCGCCTCCTGAGACGGTGCCCCGCCCTGGCCGTTCTGTACTTCGGTGGTGTTGGCTAGCTGCAAGTGGGCCAGCTTGAGCTCCTTCATCTTCTCGCGAAGCTTGCGTGTCAGCAGGCGGATGTTGGACTTGTGCATGCGCTCCTGCTCCCTGCAGAATCAGCGAACGAGCATAGAACACGATCGTCCATCTCATCACCAAGTAGGCTACAGCCAGAGGAACCTTCCTTTTCACTTCCCGTATACTAAATTGAAAAACTGTGGACAGCACTCAATACAACTTATGTGCTTTGAATATGGAAGCATTTTTTTCTGTTTATTTTAATTTTTCCCCTTCTTTTACGGGCACATGACACACTTACTCCCTAGCATACAGGCAAAGCATATACTAGGTTCACCTTTGTTCACCAAGAACCAACCCAGTTTTGTAGGGTCGCTCGTCTCATAGTCTGAAAGTCCTCGGTTTAACTTTTCGCACATTCGGAAGAAATTTAATTTTTCTTTGCCTAGTTTTTTTGAGGAAAGGAAATGGCCCACTATCTGTCTCTCTCGCATCTCAGCAGATACCTCACATAAGGGAAGGGATAAAGGAGGGAGGTGCCATAGTGGAGGACCACCTGGGGATGTTTAACATGGACTGACATCCCACAGCACAGGGGTGCTGTGTGATGTCAGCGCACATAAAAGATCCTCAGGTCATGTGGGTTTTGGGACGTCACTTGTTCAGGTATTGGGTTCCATGGCCAATGAGCCATATAATGCTTTTACATTAAAATGTTATTCCAAGGTTTTATGAAAAAGATCAAAGAGAACAGTTTGTCAATACCAAAAACCGATAGGCTGTGCATGTTTGCCAGTGCTTGAGTGAGTTGTATCCAAGATCAGTTGTTGCTAACCACCTCTGAGGCTTAGACATCTAATGCATCTAATTTTTGCCCCATGCACCAGTACTGAAGCCTTTCCTCAGTGAGAACCTGCTGGCATCAGGGGTGGGCAATTCTAACACGCATGCTCCAGTTTCACTTATATGACAGCTCTACACATGCGGAACACTACCACGATGAGGGTCTTTGTAGAAAGCAAAATGAGGAAAGAAAATCTGCTGCATCCAGCCTTAACCAACAGACCAGAAAAAAAAAACCATTTGTCACATATCAAAATAAGAGAAACAGTTGCCCACAAAAAGAGCCTGTTCAAGAATGTTAAACACTACAGTAAAACCTCATTAATTCGAAGTCATTGGGACTGTGGAAGATATTAAAATTAACCGAGCTTTCGAATTAACAAACCACAGCAAAAAAATAGGACCCAGACAAAAAATTTTGCTGTGGCAACGAACTGTCTTTATTTGGCGAATTCGAAGTCATCGGGCCTGCGGAAAATATTAAAAGTAACCGGGCTTTCGAATTAACTAACCACAGCAAAAAAATAGGACCCAGACAAAAAATTTCGCTGTGGCAACGAACTGCCTTTATTTGGCGAACTTTGCAATTATCGTATATTGCCGCGTGCCGCGCAAAAGTCCACCGTCTGGCTCGTAGCTCTTGCTGGCCAAACAGAAGGTTGGCTCCAAATATAAGTCGGCATACGATACCTACCCCTGCTTATGCGAGCCAGGCAGTTTTCTTTAGTTATTTTTAACTACCCCTTCAACTCTTTATGCTTCGTACTTCCACTGTATTTTGATTTGTAGTTTCCGGTAGGATGGCATCGAGGCACGCGCACAACCCAAGGCAACAAACACGTAGCGAAGAAATCACTAGAAAGACATCATTCTGAAGCCAATGGAGGTTAAAGCAAAAAAGTGGCATTCCATCCAGCTTCCACACTCGCATGCAGCTTGGCTGACTAGCAACAAACCTAACCACTGAACTGCAAACAGCCCTGTAGTTTCGGATTTAGGCGATACGTATGCACTGGAGGTCAGAATTGGAAGTTTGCCCTTGTATACCACCTACCACTTGTTTGAGGAGGCGACCACCAGGACAAACAAGATGGGTAAAAGACGTGCAATTTGATTTTTTTTTTGCCGGAACTGATTTGCATACAAATTAACGACTTTAATTTTTGCACATGGAGCCCTATGCGTCCTGCCGGGAACGGGCACCTGCACGGGGCACATACTATCTAATGCTTGTTCAAAACTACCTTAGACCCAGCAAATATGCTGGCTGGCTCAGCATGCTGGCTCAGCGTGTAAGTTGACCTCCAATTTTAGGATGGTCTTTTTTTTTTTTTTTGAAGAAAGGTCGATCTAATCCTTCAGCCACGCACACCACTCAAAGGAATGGCACAGGCCAGCATTGCACGCAGTCAACCCGTCGCGGGCACAGAGCAAGAATGCTCGCATCGCAGGACACGCAGTGACGACATTAGGGGTGGGGGTGCTTCGATGCTAGCGCCTCCAATCCGGCTGTGCCTTGATGAAGCGCCGAGAGCCTGTTACTCTGAAACTGGAATCCGCGACCACGTTGCAGTGAAGCACGTCTTCTCCTCTGCAAACACGTGCTTCGGCGGTCCGCAAGCCGTACCGATAGGTTTTTGTGGTGGGAGTACTTCACATAGCAAACATGGGCATCTTTCTGCAAAGCTGCCTTGCTGCTCTGAGGGGCCATTGCTTCACCGGTTTGCGGCAAAATCGGGATTGGACATCCATGCATAGCATCCCAGCTCTTCGAATTAACTGGGCTGGTGCACGCCACTGCTTCGAATTATCCGGTCAGATTTACATTAGAAATTACCCGAGCGCAGAAATTCTTCAAATTATCTAACATTTAAAATTAATCAAGTTCGAATTATCGAGGTTTTACAGTACTTCACCTCCACTGAAATGCTGCTATGAACTATATAGCTCATGATGCAGCCAAATGCTGCCACCACTAAGCCACTGCAGCAAGCTGTCAAAGGATAACAGATGACCGACTTTGTGTTAAAATGGCACGTGAACATTCAAACATGACTTACCATTTATGATTACACTACAGAGCATATGTTAGTTTAGCATGATCCCGCATGCGCGGTGTGAAGGTACAGGACAAAAAAGAAAGGAGTGACAGATACCACACACGACTAAGCATTGGCCATTGTCCCATTCTCATCGAATATTTTTATCAGGTCATGACTTGGTCACATTGCCATGTGACTGATCCGTGTAAAACATGGATATCAGCAAAAAATAAGAGTGGTGTGGCACAGTCTAGTCCACCTCCATGCAATGCTCAGAAAGAAAAAGAAAAAAGAAAGGCTTCCAGCCATGACATTTCAAAACAGCAAGAATGCAGAGAATTCTGGGAGGATCCCTTCCTGCCAAAAGATGTGGCGCCCTTGGTGAAGGCCACACCCTCCTGCGTGACCCTAAATGGTGGTCTACTGGAGCGACACTGTGGATGACAAAGGAAGAACAGAGGCCTGAGGTGAACTGAGTGAAGAATATACGGTCAGTGACCAATTTTTCAGAGTTCAACTTGTATGGCATTTTGCTCTAAGCCATGGAACCGTCACACACCTCTTAAGAATGTGTACATACCCATTAAATTAGTTGTCAGCATGCATCACTGTCACAATCAGCCTACTCTTCCTTGCTATGGAAGGTGCCATCTTGAATTCAAAACTGACAATGTACGGATAAACGGGCTTGAACAAGGATGGCAATTTCTGAGCTTCCTTACTGCCACACATGGTAACGGACGTGTGCACCATGGCCCTGTCTAGCAACATGGCAGCACAAGAAAAAATTGCCTGCAAAGAAGAGTGTGCAATTGCTTTGATAACATGGCAGTGGTAGTGTGCGGAAGTGGCTCAGATGCCCCTCCAGCTGCCCGTAAGCTAAAGGTCGGACAGTATCTAGGTTCACCCTGCCAACTACAATCCTCACCTCGCACGGTGAGTGAATTGGACGTCGAGAGGCAGTGAAGTGTGTGCATTGTGGCACACTAGCACAGAATTGCTCTTTGGTTCATGGCATGGTTAATGCAGGTTGCACAAATAATATTGGTATAAGTGATGTGCGGTGTGGACATGATGAATGCATTCCTCCAAATTGAATGCAAGCTAATATTATTACCTGTAGGCAGAATGTGACACAAGGTAAAACTAGCAATTATTTTCAAGCTAATTTCATTTCAGAAAAGTAACCTTTTGAAGTTCGGGAATGTTGTGGATGGTTCTATTATTTGGACCATTCTTTATGCCCAAATGAGTCCAAAAAATTGGTCGGCTACAGGTGCAAGCAGAGGAACTCCAGTGTTTTGTGGAAGATGACAGCATCCTGATGTAGTTTCTGCCTCCTTTATAGTGTTGGAGTTTTATCACAAGGCACTCCATTAAGGCAGTCATATTGAGGCAGGCATGTGAGTTTGCTCAACTACTGTTTGTGTAAAACTAAGTGCAGTGCAGAAAGCTTGCACTGCATGCCAACAGGGGCCATCAATGGGTGCACCATCAGCTCTGCGACCAGTAGACTGCATTTGCATGCATATAATCAGTTCATGAAAATAATTTAAGAGATGTTTCAGGCTTCAAGAAAAGGAAAAAGATCCCAAATTATAACCATGAGCTGAAAATAATCAGGGCAACCACAGCCAAGGGCAGTCTGTGAACATGGTATCACCCCCCACGTCATAAATGCTACTCAAGAGGTAACACTTCAGAAGTGCACATGACATAACTGAGCACTGCAAAGCCCCTGGCACATTAATGCTCATGGCCTTTTGCGCAGCTCTGGCCACTAAAATTAGGGGCCAGTTCAGGGATTAGCGGCCTATGCACCGCCAAGCCTCCACTTCTTGCTGCCACTCCTTCATGTTTTGTACTGCACAGCTCTGTGTTCATTAAAATTTCTTTTCCTTCCCTACCCTACATGGTTCTTTCACTGTCTTCACTTTCACAACGGCCTGCGCTGGCTTTTTTCAATTTTGTCGTCTCTATCTCTTGCATGTGTGTGTCACGCGCTGCTTAGATGGCCCAAAGTCGTCGAGATGATGGCTTCTCCTCGCTGCTCACCTGTCTGGTGGCTGAGCTTGATGCAATTCACGCAAATTCACACTATATTCGTACCTTGGTTTGAAGTATGACGTGAGGTGCATTTTGAAGTAAATGGCTTGAGACAAAAATACTCGTGTTCTAGTCATGCAAGTACGGTACTTTCGACTTGGGAGAGGCTGGAGGAAACTGACCTGGTGGCCATCTCGCGAGCAGCCAGCGTCTGTTCCAGCTCCCGGACACGTGTCTCCCAGGTGGACTGGTCATGCAGCCGTGGCTGCTGAGCCTCCTGAAGGCTGGCTGCCCAGCGAGCCTCCTCGCGGGCCATCCGCTGGGCAGACTCCCGCAGCTGCACCTGCAAGGCGGCATTGCGCTGCGACAGGGCCTCTGCCTCGGCTTCTGCATGGCCCAGCCTCTCATCCGCCTGCCTCAGCTTCTCCTAGAGGGAATAGAGGGAACAGCAGAGACGATGAGCTCAGGGTAGCCACTAACCATTTCATGGCAACAAAACAATGACAAACAGACCAAGGGGTAATAGCACCCAGTGCAGGGGGATGGCAAAGCATGATTAGCAAAGTAATGGGCTCACTAAATCCTTCATTACTGAACAGTACATCATAAAAGTTACCATGTTTCGTTCTTTTTTTTTTTTTTGCAGTGTGGTGCCACAAAAGGCATTTAAGCAGGGGGGCTGCAGTCGCTGCACAAAGAGAATGGCGCTGACAACACGGTCACTGGCAATTAAAGATGGGCATAACAATATATATAATATAATTATATAATTGGTTTTGGGGGGAAAGGAAATGGCGCAGTATCTGTCTCATATATCGCTGGACACCTGAACCGCGCCGTAAGGGAAGGGTAAAGGAGGGAGTGAAAGGAGAAGACATCCACTTATGAAACACATGAAACATTGTTTTACAATCCCTGCTAGTTCAGCTTTGAACAGCAAGGTACTCTGCCATTTTGCCTGTTTAGATAAATGGATGCACTTCCAGCTTGTCTTGGCTCAAAAGAGTCCCTGACCAACCTTCTTATCAATCGCAAGAGATGCCTAGGAGACTGTACAGCACGTTATGAGTGATGCTGTCCCAAAATAATGTTTACTAAATGAGTAATGGGACTGGAAAAATTGAATGCACAACATTTCGTTTATGTCATTTCCCCAAAATTGAGCATGCCATTTTCTTCTGACTTGTGCCTCTGGCAGTATTGTGCCACATGCCAACGCCATCAGCTGCCAGTACTGCCATGTTATCTGATACCACAACGCCAGCTGCCATATGAGAAAGGAACCAGAACTTATTTTAACAAACTGCTCGCAAGAGCTATACACCATGTCGGGTTATCTTAGTTTGCCAAGGTGTTTATAGAAGCACAGTTTACCAGCTGCATGTGATGACATGTCAACCTGAGTGGGCTTCAAGTTATGTTACTGAGTTGCGCTAAATAGTCATGGCATTAGGCTGCTAAGCACAAGGTTGCAGGATCAAATTCCTGCCATTGGGGCTGCATTTCGAAGAAGGCGAAACACAAAAACGCTCATACACTGCACAATGCCCATGCACATTCAAAAATCTCAGGTGATCGAAATTAATCTGGAGCCCTGCATTATGGCGCGCGCCTGTTTCTGGGTGCAGTTCTGGTGTTCACTGAGAGTGTGATGATTCCATTCAAAGCACTTGTATTTTTATAAAAAGGCCTTATATATGTAGAAAGAATAGAAGCGAAATTTCCTGTTGAAACCCCGTTGAAACCCTGTTGAAACACTGTTGAAACCCCGTTGAAACCCTGTGAAACCCTGTTGGGGTGACATCCCTCCAACATTCCTATGCAGTCATGCTAATCTGCATGGTGCAAGACATAACAAACTGGAGAGACAACAGGTGGCGAGCTCACCTTGTCTGTTCTCTGCTGCGCGGCAGCCTCCCTGGCTTCGGCCACGGCCTTCCGCAGGTCGGTCTCGAGCACCTGCACCACGCTCTGGAGGTCGGCATACTGCTTGCGCAGCTGGCTGGCCTCCACAGCCTGTGCCTGGGACTGGGAGCTCGACTGGGACTCAAATTCCCGGCGTGCCAGGGCGAGGGCAGCCTCAGTCTCCGTCAGGCGCACACTCAACGATGCCTTCTCTCGCTGAAGTTGCTCAATCTGTGGCAAGCAACATTGGGTTTTGCATTAGATGCATACTACCGAATACTAGCATTATGGGAGCCATATTATGGAGTAATTTATTCCTCCGCTGGGAGATAATTTTCAACATGCCTGCTGTTTAGAGTAGTGCAACGTCGATGTGACCAAGAAAATTTGGGCACAGATGCCCTTCTTGTCCACATTAACCTGATGCTGAACAATCACCTAATAAAGAAACTCTGAGTAAAAGACCCTTAGTAAAAAAAAAGCAAACGCACAAGTGCTTTCTCTATAAATGCGAGTACAAATAAGGCTGGCCCTGTAAGCATTCTTCCTATAAAAGGGTGCCACAGCATAAACTACCTGTTGCAGTGGCTCAGTGTTTAGGGCACTTGTCTACTGAGCTGGAGTACCCGGGTTCGATCACGGCCGCGACGGGCGCTTTTCAATGGAGGAGAAATGCAGGTGCCCATCAGTGCATGGTAAAGATCCCCAGGTGGTCGAAATTATTCTGGAGACCTCCACGGTGGCAGGCACCTCTTTCCCTCTTTCTTCTTTCACTCCAAGCTTCCTGCCTTACCTTATGGTGCAATTCGGGTTTCCACCGAAATGTGAGACAATTACTGCACCATTTCCTTTCCTCAAGAACTAATTTTCAAATCGTAAACCTCACAAAAGATGAGACACACACGACACACACATTGATTTGTGTGTCATGTGCAGCCCATACGTATGCACAGTTTACTTTTAAATGCCATTGTGTACGAACAAACGTTGAATCAACTTGCCCAACGATATGTGTTAGCCTGTTGACTAGGATGATGGCCTTACTACTAGAGCACTTCTTTTTTTTGACATGATGCGGAATAAGGACAACACCACTTTCTCATGGACGAATGCTATGCCACTGATTCAGCACCTACAGAACCCCACTGTTGCACATATAGTTACTCTATAGTTATTCTATCCTCTATATGGGTATGGCAGCTAACAGCTGCCATACCCATGCTTAAGCGCACACAGAAAGTAAAAATGGCCACACGCTCAATTTTAGTGCCATAATAAAGAACGCTACCCTGGTGGCTCAGCGGTTATGGTTCTCTGCTGCTGACCCGATGCCGGCCGGGGCGGTTGTATCTTGATGGAGGCTAAATGCTAGAGGCCCGTGTACTTTGTCCCTTTAGGACGTTAAACCTCATAAAAAAAAAATTAAGGACCTCAGCAGCAGGAAATAAATCTGAGGTCCTCAGTTATAGGGACACTAACAGTCAGTGGCATAGCTTTGGAACTTTGGAATGACAACAAGCAAGGCATCAACAAGAGGTCAGATGCTAACTTGGCACATGCAATCAAACGTGCCATGCACACTGAGCTCAGTGCAAATGTGCCAGCAGGAACATATTCTGGTGCTTGTGCCCCGAGAGCGATAGCATCACTGACAGTGGTCCTTCCAGAATATGGCCCAGTGCGTACTTGAAGAAGCACCTTGAATCAATGAGTAAAACATAAAATACCGCAATTGGGAACTTCCACCCACCTCACAATACAAAATAAAATGGTCATGATAGCTTTGACAATACAAAAAAATGGTACGGTTTTAACGTAGTTAAACCGAGTAGGACGTGCGAAGCACTTGACGGAACATCGCCTAAAAGGCAACCGCATGCAAGATATCGTCAGCCTCTATGGGCAGCCACGCACGGAGAGGGGTGGGGGTGCCAGTTCCAAGTGTTGACGAAGCAGCTGCGCAAGGCCTCCGCCGCTGTTGCTCCGTCAAAGGTTGAGGCTTCACACATGCCTTGGGCTGTTCAATATTGCTAGCGAAGTAGCGCTTTTGCACTAAAATAGCTCGCAGCTACCCTTTGTGGCCACCTGTAACCAAGACCAACACCACACAGATGGTGGCATACAAAGCCGACAAAGGCATATTCATGCACGTGGCAAATTCCCAGAAAGTCTACTAGTATATGCATTTGCATAGGAGAAAAGGAGCTACTCAAGTGAGCCACAACCATGCTGTAAGCCTGCTCCAGTTAAGCATTTCCAGTGGGCCCCGCTGAAGAAAAAGAACGCAGTAGAATTCCGATGATAAGAATCTCACATGGTTATAAAAAATAGTCTTATCATCTGAAATTTGTATCACCCAAATAAAAACAAATTTGTATGCAGAAACATGGGAATTTCATTCGTGCAGACGTCTTAACGACTGATGCGATTTATTTACGGCCGCGCTCCACCACCGAGCACACGTAGTGTGTACTTCGCAACAGCAGACCGCGGTGTGTGGTCATGGATCCCGCGTTTGTATACGCAGTGGAATGGGAGGATATTCGGGACATCCAAAATTCTTCGCACTACATAAAATGCACTTTTGCCAGGGAATTCTACAAATTCTAGTCATACCAAAATTCATATCATATATGACTGCATCATCCGTGATTCTACTACAGTGAAAGCTCGTTAATTCGAACCTCGATAATTCAAATTTTCGGATAATTTGAACTACAGTAGAATCTCGATAAACGTAAGTCGGTTAAACGGAACCAACGCTTAACTGGAACAAACGCCTCGCAGTTGGTTGGTTTTGTATTAAGGCAATGTAAAAAAAATCTCATTAATCGGAACAAAAATTTTCCGACCACCGTATAAACAAAATCGAAAATAGGCTCGAAACCGCAACTTGACGTGAACGCGCAGCCCCATTGCGGTACGCATCACTGCCCCCCCTTTTTCCATTTCCGTCTTTGGACGTTTCCGGTTTTCTCGCTTGCTTTGTTGTGTTCAGCTAGGCTTAAGCCTTACATCCGCTGTTGAGCGTCGTCTGCGACATTTCGTCGCGAAGTCAGCATCCGATGGCAGCGCAGAAGCGACCTCACAACGCCCTTACGTTAGAAAGGAAGGTGGATATCATCAACGACTTCGAGAGTGGTTGCTTCACAAAAACAGCGCTTGCGACGAACTACGCTGTCCCCAAGAGCAGCCTCACGAGGATACTTCAGGACAAGGATAATCTGCGCCAGGCTTTCAAGACGTCACGCTTTGGCCCTCAAAGAAAATGACTGCGGGTGGCCAACCACGAAGATCTGGAGAACTACCTGGTGGTTTGGCTACGGAGAGCCCGCAGTGAAAACATTCCGATCAGCGGGTCACTCATTCACGTGCAAGCAGAAGAATGTGTTCTGCAGCTCGCATTTTCTCGTGCAGCGAAGGGTGGTTGACGAGGTTTAAAGATCGGAATGGCATAGTGTGTCGTGCCATTTCAGGGGAGGCTGCCGGTGCTGCAGACACGACAGCATGGGGGCTGGCGAGCAAGACGGCTCCCCAAAATTCTGCAGAAGTGAGCAGCCTGTCTAGTATGGGTGGTGCCATCCAAAGAAAATGGTTGCGAGAGCTAAAACAAGCAAACATGAAGTCCTATTTCACAAGCCAATAAATTGCAGTTCCCACTGATTTCCACGGAATAAGTGGACTATTGACATTTTTTTTTAAATTTCAGTACTGCTTTGAAAAAAAAAGTTCACTGCTTATTGCTTTTGTACAATAAAGTTTGTGCCCATAGTGTACCTTTCTCTTTATTATCTAGATTTTGCATTTGAGATCCGCTTCCGCAGAGACTGCCAACTGCGTGCACACCTGCTTCGTCGAGACCAAGCAGTGCGGAACGAATTGCAAAATCCTGAACCTCCTCTCGCTAAACGAAACTCCTGATAAACAGAACATATTTTCCCGGTCCCTTGAGGTTCCGTTTAACGAGAGTCCACTGTACACTACTTGCTCTGGCCAAGCTCCATAGAGATTTGTGTATAAAAAATTCTGTTAATTCAAAAGCGAGTCGGTTCCGCTATTGATAATACGAACTACGCGCTGCCGCGTGTGAGCGGCTCTGCACACAGCACGTGGCCAAAAAAAAAGCACCTCCGCATAATTAGAGGCTGCGCACGTCCTAAACAGGGACAGAAGTTGGAACCAGGCAAAACCGCGGAAGAGTGGGTAAAGCCTAAATGGCGCCATCACCGGCGCGGTGGCCAGCGGAGCCGGAGGGTATGGGTTGGCGGCCGCAGTGGCGGCTGCGTACCCTCATTTCCGCGCAGCCTCCGAAACTCACAACTAAATACTCGTTAATTCGAGCCCTATTAATTCAGAAATACGGATAAGTACTGTCGGTGCGGTCCCAGCCAACGCCCGTGAAAGGCTATGACTTCTGACGGGCACTACAAATTACGTGCGAAAAACTTTTTTTTCTTTGCGAGTGTCGCGCATCCTTCCACCCAACAGTCGCCAACAGAAGCACACGGTCAGCCGCGATCATGACGCCGGCTTTTAGCATTGCCCGGCTACAGTGTTCTAGAACCTTCTAGAACACTAGCCTGGCGGTCAGCCGCTGGCCGGAAGCGGCCAACGTGGGCTATCAGCGCGGACCAATCAGGGCGCGACAGCGTCTGACTTCCGCCCGCTTCTACAACATCGCCGCGTCTGCCGAAGCGGCCTCTCGCTTCACCGCGAAATCGTCGCTGCTGCTACACTGCGCCTCATGTTCACGGCAAACAAAAGTCGCACAGAGCTTTCGCTCTGTCTGAAAGTGCCCGCAGCACAAAATTTTAGCGATGAAACGCGCCAGATTTTCAGAATGCTTCTAGATTTTGAAAGTTGCTAGGCTTAGCCACTATGCGTCGGTTGACATCAGGAAGCGCGAGAGGTTCAAACAGGTTAACTATTTTGGTCCAGAAAGGGCTCACAAAGAATAATTCATTCTCTTTGTCGTCATTGAATAAATAATTGCTTAATTGTAAATTCACGGCTGTTCTTTTCGTCATTTTACTAAGCATATGGAATCGCGCCGTTTCTAAATCATGGCGGCAGCGGTCTGGTGGCAGCCGCCAGTTTTCGGTGTTCCGTCGCGCCGCTCAAAATCCGCAGCGCAAGTTCACTCCATGTGGGCCGCCCTAAATACGGTACATATACCGTATTGCAAATGGTTCTTGTCAATTTTTTCAAGGCCATTCGATAATTCGAACTTTTTCACGGTCCCGTGAAGTTCGAATTAACGAGCTTTTACTGTATATACTACCTGAGCAATGCTGAAGGAAGGCACAGCCATGCACGTATTCCGGTGAACAGCCCTGGCCCTCCTCTCTTGGCAACCTCAACAAAATGATGAGCAGCGACAAAATATTCGAGGAAATCCTGTTGAGAACTGGGAGAGAGATGCAGCTTCACACAAGTTGCAGTGGCAGCTCTCGCACTTGCAGCTGCTTTGGCGGCCCCGCCAGTATCAAGAGGTTTGCCGTGACCCCTTCGCCTTTACCTGGGCACTAGGGTGACTCGCTTTTCGCACTAGGATGACCCGTTTCCAGGTTTCACTGCCTTGTTCGCTGTCTCATTTGACACCACATTTGACAAAATTTGACAAAAATTACCATTATGTGGTCATGTCACAAAATTTAATATTCACAAAACTGCAGGACACAACAGTGGCACAGAGACAGGGTGGCAAAGTTAGCTGCTCACAGGTGATTTTTCTCTCCAGAGAAAAGCACACATCAGCCCTAATCCATTCAGTTTCCAGCAAGATGTGGTACTTAAGACATGCAACAGCATATTTGCACCACGGATGAAACAAGCAGCAGTATGTAATATCAGTGCAAGGTTTTAGCATGGGTGTACCAGTCAAACTCAGCTAATGGTCATCACGTCCTTGCTTTGGCCTACGCTAACCAAAAACTGTAGAAGCTAAAAATTAGAGTCTCAGAGCAAAGTCGGGCTTTTCTCGAATCAATGGCAACTGCAGCAGGACCGAGTGTGTGTCTTTGTGTTCCCAGGCCAGCCACTTGCAGTAGATTCTGTGCTCTGACATTACCCCATGCAGAGGTCTGTCTACAAGCTGCGCATTCTCTGGCGGTAGGTGACTAACAATGTTCGGTGAACCGCTCTAGTTACCATCATACATCTTTACCCTGCTATAAGAGTAGAAGGCTTTCTTTTTTTCTTTTTTCAAACCACATGCAATGATACTGCCTCAAAGCATGTGTCATTTTCAGGTGCTGCACCTCCTCCTTGGATATCTAGCACTCACCGAGAATTTATGCAAGCCCCTGCGCCTTGCTAAGTCTCCCTCATAAAAACCAATAAGAAGGTACTAGATAGGTTGCCACAACACCTCACCAGAACGTCATCATGGGAAGCAATGGTACAAAAATTGAAGAGCTCAGCTCGGTGGAGCGCTCCTCACCTGTGCAGTCTTGGCCACCTGCTCAGTGCGGATGAGCTTGAAGTTGCCCTCGAGCCGAGCCAGGTTCTCGGTCAGGGTGCCGAGCGACTCGCCGACGACCCGCTTGTCCTCGTTGGCGGCCGCCAGCGCTACCTCGAGGGCCGCCTTCTGGTTGCGCAGTTCGCTGGCCTGCTCCTCACTGGCTGCCAGCTCCGCCTGGAGGCGCCGCACCTTGTGCACCCCTTCTCGCAGCAGCTCATCCTGGTTGCGGCGGCCCAGCTCGCTGTCGCTCAACCGCAACCGCAGCCGCTGCACTTCCGTCACCAGCTCTGTGCGCTCCCGCTCCAGTGCTGACAGGGCAGCCGACCGCTCAGCCAGGCTGGACTCTGCTGACCGCAGCTGCTCCTCCAGCTCAGCTGTGCGCAGCTTGGAGGAGAGGTTTCCACCATCAACTGCCACCTGCCAGCAACACACAAGCATAGGTTGTATGGTCGTTGTTCATGAAATTATCACAATGATGGTCATTTGTTTTGCATCCACTAAAGGGCACAGGCTCTCCCAATGACCTTCAACTACACATTTCCTAAACTTGCCACTCTGTCTACATTGTTGCAGCCCTGGACAAAAACAACGGGGAAGAGATGCTCGCTACCTGTTGCGAAATTCCTTCTGCTCTAAGGACAACACACTGAACCCTGCGAGCACAAGAAATCAATGTTTTTTAGTAACTGAAATTGTCAATAAATGCCTTTGTACCGCATTCAATAGTTAAAGATTTCCAAATTGGGCGGTTTGTACCATATGTTTCCTCCGCATACCAAGTATTTTCCCCCTGCAGTTTCTTTAAAGCATCTCAACAAGGTTCTACTGTATAATCAAACAATATGCTAGGCATAGAGCATTTGTGAGTCTCAATACTGGTTCCCTTTTTCAATCCTCAAGGAAAACCTAGACGAAAGCTTGATTTGAAGCGCCTTTCACAACTCAGGTTATCTTCAGAACCTGTCCATCCATGTCTTGCCAGCTTCACATCAGCATCAGCGTGATAGTTTTATATGTTTTATCCAGCAAAATTTCTCATTTCTTTCGGCACCTAGGTCAATAAACCAAAAAACCAAAGCTGCAGCTGTATATGCAGCACAGCGTGTCAGCTAGGTCTATGCTCTACACAAAGTCACAAAGCAATTAATCTTTTCGCTAGACACCACAAGTGCTGCCTCAGTGGTTACCATTGACGTTCAACAGGCATCTGCATTCTTTTCTGCATCAGTAAAATTATCCTACCACTCATGGCATATTGTCAGCATTTTTTTGTGCTGTGGGGACGCACCCTGCCGTCCCCTTTGTTTGCTTTCCCGCGATGCTCCTTGCAGCAGCCTCGCCTCGAGGAGGGGCGTGCTCCGTGACTATCCTAGTTAGTTACCTTAACCAACAAGGGAGGGCACCGGCATCGCATGACACAAGCACCACAGACGGCGTGAGTACTGCGTGCGTGAGAGAGAGGAGATCCTCTTCGGCTAGGGAATGCCGTTTTGTGCGGACGTGTCGCCGCAGTGCTCCGCTCTCTGCCAGCGGGGTGAGACCTCATGGGGAGGAACGTTCTGCATGTCCTCCCGTCTGGATTCGGAGTTTCCCCTTGCCCTAGCATGGGCGAACGCTCGCTCGTAACCTTGCTGGTGAGTCGGGTGACCTCGATTCCTTGGCGTATTTTGTTGCTAGCTGGCGTTATTGTTGTTGTAGCAATAAATGCCTGTTTTTGTCAGCCAGAGTGTCATTCCTTTGTTTCCTTCAGAGCAAGGCCTGCCGTGCTTGGCTTGCGCTCGGTAGCGTACGCGATCATGGGTTCGGGTCCGAGCGGTTCTGAATTGTGTCAGGCGTGACTAAGTGGGGAGAACGTATTTATCTCCCCTATTAAAACCCCACAGAGCACTGCCCATTTATCACGGCACAATCACCCAACCATTCTTTTCATGAACGCAGTCAGCTGTTCCTTTTTAAAGCAAACATTTGATATCTTACGCAAAGGCCCTTCAGAGTTTGCATGAAATGAAATTTGGGAAAAACAAATATGAGGGACTATAACTTTTTCAAAATTCGTTAGAAATGAGGTTTTTCTAGGAGCAACTTCGTGACTCAGCTAGGCATTTTCAGTTTATTTTTTAAATGTAAAGAATTATATCTATCAGCAGTCCTTCCACAGTGGTATATAAATTTCTTGCATTCCAAAAAGCTTTGCGCACTAATTCACCTGTGCCTGCTGCCACATTAAACAGCAACCGCAATTTCAATCATCACACATTCTACCCTGTAGCTATGCCCTTATAATGTAATACAATGCAAACACAGAGCAAGCAAAATGACCGAGCGGACTGTCTCTTGCAACACACTTCTCCGTTCTTATAGTGTTCACGTTAGTGTTTTTTTAGGCCACCCATCACTCCCTCTACCCCACCGAAGCGAATGGCCCAAACTCATGAAATAAAACTTTGATTTGTTATGCTATGCACTCCCTCTGCATTAAATAACATACGCAAACACTTTACACAGGCGATGACAAACTGGATACATTTCACTATCCGGCATCGTTAACAAGTGAGCAAGGCTGTTGAGTGCTGAGGAAAAGTTGATGACGGTTACTCCAGGTTACTCACCTGCTGGGGCTGTGCAGCAGCGGCAGCCAGAGCAGTTTCATGAGACAGCGCAGCTTCCCTCTCTACCAGGTCAGCCTCAATGTCCTCGAGCCGCTTCATCAGGCTCTCCTTGTCACGCACAGAACGCTGCCGAAACTCAGTCAGCTCCTGAGCCAGGCGCGCATTCTCGGTTCGGAGGGTCTCCGCCATGCTCTCCAGTGCAATCTTCTCGGCCTGGGTGGTCACGTGCTCTTTGTGCAGCAGGTTCCTGCCCTGCTGACTCTCGTGGAGCTGTTCCCGGAACCAATCCTTGGACTTTTCAACCACCTGCAGCTGCTTGCGGAGGCTCCCATTCTCCGACTCCAGCTGAGCGCGGGCACGCACCGCGGACTGGCTCTCAACGTGAAGCTCTGCAATCTTGCTCTTGAGGCCCTCGATAGCTCCACATCGAGACTCGAGGTCCACCTTCAGCTCCTCCAGCGAAATCTTCAGCTCACGATTCTCGTTCGAGAGGACGGAGGCCTCGTCGTGAAAGAACCCTGCCTCTGACTCCTTGGAGTGGATTAGGCTGTCATAGTCACCCATCACGCGGCCGTACCTCAGCGAATCCATCTTGAGTGTCTGCAGTTCTTGCTGCAAGCTGGTTTCTCGTTGCACGGCTGCTTCCTTCTCCTCCGCGAGTTTCTGACAACGGGCTTCGGCTGCGGCTGCTCGTGTTTTCAACTCCGATTTGGCTTGAACCAACCGGCCCAGCTCACCTTGCAACGTGTCCAGCTCGCCTTCGAGGTGGGCTTTCTCCTTGAGAATTGTAAAGTGGTCCGTTTCGTCCGTCTCAATGCCGACGTGAGTCATGACATTCCCAGTCGAGGACAGCGAGTCTGTCTGCGTCGCAGCTGCTGTCTTCTCTCTGCCACCAGGTGGAAACATCAGTGAAGCCCGGGGCACCATCATTGTTTTGAGCATTCTAATTTCGTCGTCAACGTCACTGACCCACGACAGGTTTGACTCGGTCTCAGAGCAGACAGAGGCTGAGTCGAGGTTGTCGATGTCGAAGCCGGGGTCCTCGGACGGTCGCCTCCAGTTGTGCACAGAAGGCAGCTCTCTCCGGGTGATAGCAGTGGGAGGCTGGTTGCGCAGCAGGGAGCTAGGCTTGGTGGTGGGGCCGTTTGCAGAGGCTTGCACGTGGTTGTTGGCGGTGGCTGAGCTGTTCAGAATGGTGCGAAGCCAAGATGTGCGCTCATCAACGGAGGCCACAATGCTCGACCAGTTCTTGGTAAATGGCTTTAGTTGGCACAGACGGCTTCAGAGGAGCACCTGCACATACGAATAATCATGTAGATCCTTATCAGACTCAGTGAACATACGTTATCAATATCATGGCACAGCCAAAACAAGATAAAATCAGGTGTGTAGTGAAAACAATAGCAGCAATATCTTCAACTTTTTAACATAAATTTTAACCCATACAAACATAATTTGTCAGATGGCTGACTAGCAGCACAGATGCAGGCGTGGATGGTAGAAAAAAAGACTGGTGCAAAACTCAAACTGTTTATTAGGCAAACCTGTGAACCCAAAAGAATAAAAAAACTCGGCAGCAGTGACAACGGCAAGAGCATGTGGTGTTTTTGAAGAGCATAATCAGAGACGCTCTTCGGCTACGCTCATTTCAAAGGTGATGAAGAACTTTCGAGACAAGGCACAGAAAGCATCAGCGACAATCTCGAATGCCAAAGAAACCATTGTGTGCAGTTCCAATCTTTCCAGAGAAATCTACTTGCACCTCACATGGCAAGCACAGTGGTAAAGCAGTGGGCTGTGTGAAAACAGCGAGGAACAAAGAACATTGCAAAACAAACATCACAAACTTTGCACCAACACTGATTTTTCTGTATCAGCACTAGGTGGCGCTACTTGACTAGAAGTTGTGGTCCTGCGCCTCTGAGAGAGGAGTCACGCAGACCGCAGTCACAAGGGCCATTAGGAGTAGGCACCGTCAACAAAGACCAGGTAATGTGATATCTAGCGCACGCACGCACGCACGCACGCACGCACGCACGCACGCACGCACGCGCGCGCGCGCGCACACACACACACACACACACACACACACACACACACACACACACACACACACACACACACACACACACACGCACGCACGCACGCACGCACGCACGCACGCACGCACGCACGCACGCACGCACGCACGCACGCACGCACGCACGCACGCACGCACGCACGCACGCACGCACGCACGCACGCACGCACGCACGCACGCACGCACGCACGCACGCACGCACGCACGCACGCACGCACGCACGCACGCACGCACGCACGCACGCACGCACGCACGCACGCACGCACGCACGCACGCACGCACGCGCGCGCGCGCGCGCGCGGCCTGCATCACCTTCGCATAGAGCTCTTGGACAGCGCACTTCCCAGCAAACAAAGCCAGAACTTGTGGCAGCTGTTCGGCTTCAGAGACAACACTTGAGCAGAAATAGTGTCAGATATACCAGGGAGCAAGGTAAATATGAACGCTTTACCCAGGAATAAGGGACTGCTTTCTAATTTCAGGTTTCGTTGCCCGGTATGCACTGCTCAAGTGTTCTACACAAGGGTGATGCAGACTGTACATTATTAACCTGCAGTATTCATTGGAGAGCACAATATCTGTTGTGTTGAGCACTTGCAGTATGGTTAATCTTTCTAACAGCACAACAGAAAAAATGACAAATGACTGCAAGAAATATGAGCCATTACCAAATTTCCCCCCTTGTGATAATGACACAGTTGGAACATGACCAATAGAGTAACTAATAAGATAACCTTAATGCCTTAATACCTTAATAAGATAAATTTAACCTTAATGCTTGATGAGATAACCCTTAATGCCCGGCTGACTGGCCGATGGATTGAACATGTGCATCCGCGGCTGCTCACCAATGGTGGACTGCTGTACGGAGAGGGCGTCAGCCGCCTGGGCCATGCACTTGAGAGGCGACCGGGGTGTGGCGGAGCAGGCCGATGCAGTGGTTACCTTGCGTGGCGAGTGCACCCGCGAGTGCTCCTCAATGCACCGGGCCACCTGGCTGCACAGCGTTGGGTTCTCGGATGCCACATACTCTGCCACCTGCAATGCCCACGCCACATGGTGGCAGGATATTACACATGGTGTGCAACTCTAGCCTGAATAAAAGCAGCAGCACCATTAAAAAAAGCAATTAGGCATCCACCCCGGAGATATCTGGCAACACGATGATGTCATATGCTCGGCAGCTCCGCACACATGTGCAGCATCGCTCTGAAACACAATTTTCACCACCGCAGATCTGGCGTAACGGTGATATGAAATGCCGCGCAATAAGGCCTTTAAAGAATCAAATCTCAAGCCCTTCCCTATAAGATTCACTGAATGCCAAGCAGAGAAATTTTCCATTAAAATTCCATTTCATTAATCTTAATGACCTGCACAGCTTATGTATCATTACAATTCCAGAAGATGCAGCCATTACCTTCGTGCCCAGACATATAGAATTCCAGCAAGCTTAGAAAATTCAAAGGAACAATGCACCTGAGATGAGATAGTGCCCAAATGCACCAGTGGCTGTGCTACTGATTATCAGAAAGAGCAATGTACTGCTTATCTAACATCAATTGTGTCAAATAAATGATTGACTGCTATGGCTTGGCTCCTTTTGGTTTTTCTGCACTATTTTTCGTGCCTAACTTGTCCAATTCTTTTGGCCTAGTCAGGGTAGAGCCTCCACACCTCTGCAGCAGTTTGACTGAAGTCCTCAACGTAGTGGACCTAACTCTTTTGCGTGTAACTTAAGAGCTGCTTGCATATTTTAACACACTGCAAAAAATTAATTCACAGCTTAGCATGGGTAAGAAAATCGTGCAGTAGCACTAGTTAAGGTGGGCACTGAATGTCGTTATGCGCTATAGGCTTTTGACCTAAGGGGCTTTACCATAAAGGCCTTTTGACTAAAGACCTTCTACATAAAGGCCTCTGCCCTGAAGGCATTTACCATGAAATCCTTCACCTTAAAGGCCTTTGCAACAAGACATTCACCCTGAAGGCATTTGACCTAATGGCCTTGTGGAGAACCTGTTTCCCCCCTCCATTTCGACACGGCCCATCTTCAACATCGCGCATCAGGACAACACCGGCTGGGCGAGGAGGGAAGCGGACACAGCAATGGGAGCGCCACCTCGAAATTTACGCAGAATTCTGCGGAACCGGAGAGAGTCACTTCTGCATCCGGCCAGCGTCACGAGCGGTCACAGCCGCACGCTCTCGTTATCCTCCATGGCAGGCGCATGGAGATTCGTCGTGCCTTGCCGCTGAACTTTTGGTTCCAGGCAGCGAAGTGAGCGCAGCAAACGCACGCTCTCGGCACCTTCCCCAGCAAATGCTCGGGGATGGCTTTGCCCCAAGAGTTGCGGTGCACACAGGAAAACCCAGCTGCCATTGTCGGCGCATATAAACATTCGCCGCCGATACCTCCGAAGTCGCACCCCTGCCCCAGCCGGTAAGTCGGAAGCCCTTCTTCATTTCATTTGGGCTAGTTGGTTGTAGCAGTGAAACATATTGACTAGTGCAAACACAGACAGGGACCAAAGTAACACTAAGAGACAGGACACAGCGTGTGTCCTGTCTCTTACTCTTACTTTGGTCCCTGTCTGTGTTTGCGCTAGTCAATATGTTTCACTTCTTACGCAGCCTTCTATTTGCGAGGAATGCCTCGTTGATGCTCTGTAGCTAGCTGGCCCGCTCTGTGCATTATTTGCAAATGTAATAAATAGCACATGAGTGTTCACGCTTTGTCGTCCTTCCTTTTGTTCCCTCGAGCACGAACCCCTCTGTGGTTAGTGAGCGGAAACGCTGCATCCGCGGTGTGGGAGTGCGGGGGCGGAAGGCCGTCCCCGCCATATTTCCACAACCTTTACCCTGAAGGCATTTACCTTCAGGGCCTTCAGTCATGTGTACCCTTCACCTAGGTGAAGGCCTGCCAGGTGTGTACACCTGGCAAGTTGCCCACAACCTGATTGGGCAGGTGGGCCACCTGTCACAAAGCAGGCTTCAGTGATTTATGTGTACGTATATATACCCGAAATCAGAAAATGAGCCTAATGGTGCTACCGCACTAAAAGACAGGACAACAAAAGGAAGCAGACATCCCAAGCACTTCAGTTTGTGCTGCCTTTTCAGCTTACATTGCACAAAGATATGAACTTACCCTATGAACCTGGAAATGAAACAGCTGTCTGGAAGCAGGTGTAGCCCACTTAAGAGCACTCATCAGCTACAAGGCAGCTGAGATTTGAAATTTTCCTGTCGATAGATGGCGACACTTAAGTACCACAAAAAGGAGGTAACATCTATTTCCCCTCCAGGTGTGTAAATTCCACTGCGACACGAAAGTATTAAGTCTTCTGCGAACAAAAAGTAGAGACGAGAACTTTCTGTGTATGTGCTGCCAAAGCTGGCAGCTCGAAGCACAAAAGGATTAACCCCTCTGAAGGAGTGGGAGTCAGAGAATGGACCTTTTTTCCAGTAATGACACATTTCCAGCACCATTTCCAGTAATGACACATCTAAAAGCACAATTTTTCTGGATATTTATCTCTGAATTGTAAAAAAAATGAAACTTGAAAAATAAAATCTGTGCGCAACGCTTCCTCTGTTCACTAAAGAAGAAAATGCTGCCACAAACCTCATGAAGACCGAACCATATTTAGTCACGCTACAGCTTCTGAAAGTTCCCATGTATTACCTAAGGACAATGTCACTGGTGAATCCTCTTAACAAATGAACATCAGCCTACGACACACCTTTCTCCAACCCTTGTGAGGATCAGTTGCACAGGAAACGTTAGATGTCCATTCATGCTCTGCACAGGCAGCTAAGAAACCATTAGAAGCCTCACACCCCGCAATGCCAGGTGTCCAGGGAAAGATGTTGGGGTGCATGTAGCGCAGAAATAGGCCGGCCACGTTATTACATCCAGGATGCAGTGGCACTTGGAGATACCTCATCTCGTTGCCTTCACATGAGCCCACAAAGCTGCCATTTCCATATGTCAACACCCTGCACTCTTTGATGCCCCCTCCATGTATGCCAGTGTTCAGCTATGCCTTTTCCTGGATGCAGGCCATGCTGCCTGGCATCCCTACTGACCAGATAAAGCCACAGAAGGCAACACTGCCACCCTGCCAGGAGTGCTGGAATATCCAAGAGGGGTACCTTACAAACTGGGCTACCACTTTTCAAGGTCTCTACGCATCCCTCGGCTAGGTGTTGAAGTGTCTGGTTTAACCGGGGCTTGACCAGGGTGTCCTCATGCAGACTGCCAACTGTGGCACTCTCACACACTCTGCCCCAAAGACAGCCACCTTACAATCTGTGCTTTGTCTCTGCCTTACAGGGCATCATGGCTGCCATTCCAAATCAGCTGCCTCTGCCTTGCTTAGCATGAGAAACTGTGGTCAGCTCTGCACTTTTCGTCTTTGGGGGCCATCCGGAATCTTATCTGCTGCACAGACTCATGCATACAGCTCTCAACTGCATCTGCACATTGCTGCACACTTGCACCAGTGATGGAGTAAAGGACAATATGAAAAAGACAGGAGCAGAATATACTGGGAAAAAAGAAATTAACAGCTCTGTCCCTACCAAGTACAAACCACAGCATCTGTCACATGCGTACAGTTAATATGTCCCATGCAACAAGAGCCAACAATTTAACAAAATAAGTGGTATGCACACAGTGGGAGCTGAATGATGTCAAAGTTGAGTTGCTTCCAGCCATGGATATATGCAGTGAAACCGGTGGCCTCTTGTACTCTCCAAGATCGTAATTAAGTGCTTAAGGTAGCTTTCTCAATTTCTAGAGGCAGAATTCAGTTAAAACACCGTAGAGTGCACTAAATAGTGTGAGCAAGGAAAAAAATGCACCATTGAATTCCGCCGTTTTTCTCATAGGAAAAATGCTCCTGGATAACACTGCTTCCTGTAGAGTATGCTCATAGTTTCACCATATTATGACACTATGATAGGCTTAGCGAACAACAAACACGCAGCCAGCCTGAGCCTGGAATCTTGCAACATGAACAGCAAAGCACAAAGGCAGTCATCTGCTGCTGCACCTTCTCCACAGCACATTAGCGCATAGGAACAAAGGATCCGAAAGGACGACACTGCCAAGGAAGAGATCCTGCCTAATTTCATTTAGGCCACCACTGGCCTGGCTGCATTGTGAACATTCTTCTATGCTAAGTACAATGTAAATGTAGATAGATATCTGCAAGTATTAGAAAAGGACTTCCTTCTATAAAAAGGTCAGATTCTGCACTAATAAACATTGATCGACATTTTAAGAAGTGAAACTTTCAATAAGTGCTTTTGAATTTCGTTCTTGCAGTCACAGTTCTTCGAATCTTTGTCACCTTGTTCGCATGATGTGGAAGGACTAAACATCTACAGCTTTGTTGACGACAACAATACTATAGGCCACATTACAGGCTAACCACAATACGATCCAAAGCAACGAAATCGCATGAAGCAGCTGACCCACTCTCTCCGACTACCCCATCCTATCCTCAGTACTAGCACTATGGTTATGCACAGAGGCTGTGAAGTTTTTGTTCCTTCACAAGCAGGTAAGAACCACCTGGTTGTTCATGTAAGCTAAAGGAATCCTGCTGCAGCAACCCCCCAAAAGAAATGAAATTTGTGGAGATATGCAAATATCCAAAATTTTCGATATTCTACAATTTCATTTGCCAAGCGAATTAAATAGTGAATGTTCAAAATTACTTGAAAAGAACTGAATATGTTCCCAAGCTTTCAAATATTTTTCAAATAACTGGCATGAAGTTCGGCATGCTATAGTTTTTCCGACATCTGTTTTAAAAACGACCCTCTCCAACCCAGCATAGCATGTTGTTGCTGTGATCAGGCTGTGCAGGATGAGGGTTCAGCGCTGCAACGCAGTTCATTTGAGTCAAAGCACTGATAAGGCGCATGCATGGCCTCCAAGATTGGGTGACGCAGCAGGGATCAGGCAAGTTCAGCGAACTCAGCTTTGATGCACAACTCCGAGACGATGGCTCATACGCAGCTTCATAGCGCTAAGTTATCAATGCCACCGTCAGCAGCAAAAGTTAATTTTTCTATCCATATAACATGATGGTGGTAGAGTTATATACTGAATTCTTATAGCATACCACCTAGTGGAGATCAGAGTTGTGTCTTATGAGTGCTATAGCTATAACTCCCATCAGGTACAATGCCGTACCAGTGCACCATGCTAGCACTTGGATTTGCTGTTTCACATGATTATTCTTTTTTATAATTTATTTACACACACTGCCCACCATTATCCTGGCCCAGGTAGGAAAGACAACACAAGAAAGACACAAGCATTGTCACAGTGAGAAAAAAGAGTCAACAAAAAAGACATAATCAGTACAATAAAGCATGAAACTGATCTAAACAAGAAAAGGCAAGCTAATTGCTCCATAAAACTATCAGCCTCAAAAATACTGGAGGGTAGCGAGTTCCACTCCAATACTGTGTTTTTGTATGACTATTTGCACAGGTAATGAATGTTCACAAAAATGTTCTATTTGTACAGTTGAACCCCATATATCAAAACCACAAAAAAACGCCTACAAGTTCAAAATAATGTGCAATTTAATGTAAAAGTAGCAGTAAATTTAACAACACACAAATTCAGCAAGATGAAAAAAATGTTTCTCTATGATAGCCATTATTGCTCGCAGGTTACCGCATAATATAGTCGCGAATTTTTATGTATCTTCATCTTCATTGCTTTAGGGAGAATACATTTTTCAATGTTATTGATGGACTGTGAACAGCTGAGACTGCAGATTTCTATCAACGTGCATTAACGACGCTCCGGGCTGAGTGCACAGAGCACGTTGAAGCACGTAAGCACAGGTTCTCACAAGTCCTCGTCACAATTTGTATTAGTGGTGTCCCGGTTATCTGCGACGTCGGCAGTGATGTCTTTGTCTGCAAGCTCTCCTGCTGCCTCAAAATCATTGCCTTTGGAGACAATGTCGCCTACGTATGCCCCATCAGAAATAGCATCAGGGAATTTGGACAACTGGTTCCACGAATCATTAAGATCTGCGATGGCTTTGCCGAGCTCACTCGACAAAGAATTTGCTCCTTTTTCTCCGGGACAGCAAAGACAAGAATGTCGGAAGATGTTATGTATAGTTTCGTTTTTGACATCATTCCGCGACCCACTCGGCATAGACAGGGTCAAGTTCTGCAGGAGTCGTTCATTCAGACGTTTCTTCTAACCACTGCAGCAGTGATGGTTTGAGCATCTGCTTCACACATGGGAGGTGCAAGGTTCGATCCCCAGCTCCACAGGGTACCCACCGGTGATGCAATGGGTACAAGCTTTCCGCTGGCCTGGTACTCATCGTCTTTAATATGAATTGCTTGTGAAATGGGTCTTTGACCCCGCCATGGGAAGACAAAAACGCCTTGCGCCATGGTGCTCTTTGGCCACAGATGCCCTTTCGCCATAAAAGATAATCATCACCATCATTGTTTCCTATAACCAACCTGGTCCAAGGGCTGAAGCACCAATGCAGTGTTTGGTAGCAGGAAGTGAAGTGCAATGTTGCTGAAACTAGCAGTGCAGCGGTGGGCACAGCTGTTGTCTACGATGAAGCAGATGCAGCGATCGTGGCCTACCAAGTCGTTATTCCAAAACTTCAGCCACTAGGTAAAAAGTTTGCAGGCTATATTCACATTCTTCGATTGGACCTGTAGGTCACCGGAACCGAAAGCGCGTTCTGCAAGCATCGCAGAGTTTTCCGCCAAGTCTCTTCATCGCTTTAGCCCAAACTTCAGCCTTGTTCTTCAACATCGTGCCCAGCATGCTTCTCGGAATCTTGCACGCTGTGGCGACTTCGGATTTCTTCTCACCTCGTTCAACTCGCTTAATAATTTCCAGTTTCATGGAAAAGGTAAGGTTCTCTTATTTCACAGCTGGCACTGCGCGCACACAGAGATAATGAAAACCATGGGAAATTGCCGATGGCAGCATGACGCACCTTATGTGCAAACTGCATGCCGATGTGGGAATAACTGATGCAGCGCGCTAAACCGCTTTGTCTGGTTGGCTGGCTATGCACTCGCTGCTTATATCATGAAAAGTCCGCATCATCACTGCTCTGCAGATGCTACACAGCACCATGGCACCCACCGGTCTGATGGTGCTAACCCCCTAAGATGTGTTGAGAGAAAGCCAGCTCCTTGGGTCGGCTGAAGTTGCCTGAAGTACGATCTATTAGATGTGACGGTTAATATTTGTATGATGTAGCCGTACATTTTTTTAATACATTCACGTCGTAACTTTACGGTGCTCAGAAATCATTCAATATAAAGGATAATTCGATCTGAGTTTGATATAATCGGGTTCAACTGCATTTGATTCGGCTTTTAGAAACACTATTCCTATTTGATACGGCAGCAAAGCTACAGTATTCCTATTCGATTCGATTTGGAAAAAGCACTAGTATTCGCACACCTTTAGCAATCTGTTAATACCGAAAGCAGGGCAAGCTGTTTTAACCATCACGGAGGGAACAAAATGTTGCAGAACAATGACACAGAAAGGCACACTGGCCAGTTAAAAAAGAACAAATTCAAATGGCCAAAGCACTTTTGGAGCCAACTGAAATCCAACTGGTTCAAGATTATTTCCAATAGAATCCGAATGTGTTTTTGCCCGTTCCAGTTGGTCTTGATTTAAGTGGCCGCGTCCCTGTCTTTCCTTTGCGCTGTTATCACACGGCATATTGTTCCCTCTGCCTGACAGATGCACTGTGCAAAAACAGGCTGTTAGTCAAGAAGAGTGCCCACCAGGGGAGAGATGTTTGGATAGACCGGATCATCGGGAGGTGTTGGCAGTGGCAATGGCTCCCCTGCCTCAATGGGTTGAACCACAGAGGGTGCAAGTTGCTGCGATGGCCCAGGTGGCGCCCGGGCAGCGCTCACACTCTCCACCGAGCTAGCCACGCTGGACTTCCGGCTCTGCTCCGACTCGGCTGAGGCAGCAAGGGCAAGGACAGAGTGCGAGAGAGGTGGTGAGGAGGGAAAGAGAAAGGGGAGAAGAGAAAATCCAGCAGGAACCCCTGTTAGTGGCTGTCATGGTCCATACAGCCCAGCTCGGAACATGCTTTTTACCAAGGCAGGTACAATGAATAAACACAGTGAAAAATTCAGTTCACCACTGCAGTCTTCAAACACATGGGGAAACTTTTTATCATTAGATTTTGAGAGCTGATTTTGACCTACAGCAGGCAACCCACGAATGGACCACATAAGCGAGCTGCCCCTGTAGTGCCTTCATCCTGTACCATTATGAACAAAATATTGCGGGTTGTGGGTTTGCACGAGAAGAATTGTAATTCTAAATGGGCAGGCAATGCAGTTCACTGAAGAACCTGGAAGAATGAGGGCACATGCATGTGCCATCCACTGGAATGAATGCCAGCTGACTGGATAGCAAGACAGTGCAGCAATTTTTTTTTTCCATGCAACCTCGTCTCGTGAAATTTTGTATATGACTGTGCATGCAGCAGAGTGCTGTTAATGCACCTATGTATGATAGGCGTATTTAGCACACCAAGCAAAGCAGACAAGCATGTTGTTAATACTGTGCAAGCAAGCTTGTGACAGGTTCCAGAGTTCTAAGGGCAGCATATGGTCTCCACTGAACTGTGAAACACAGTGGACCTTTGAAACATCAGGATCAGGTTCAACATAGTATTTAGACGTGCTGTCACTAGGCTGAAGCTGATCACATTCAAGTGGTGTTATTTCATGTCTTAAGCATGCACACAGACACGACTTTGTTTGTCAAAAGAAAAAAGATAACTTTTCTTGGTGTAAAGTTCATGGTTGTTGCATATTAAATGTTAAAACTACAGTTGTCGTTCGGCTCACTTGAACTAAGTCTAAAGATAAGCACCACTAAACAAAAATGATGCTCAAAGGTAAAATAAAGTGCTTCTCTTCTTCATCTAGTGAACAATTTGAGATGATTACAAGAATATTTGCACTTTTTGTACTTATTTTTCTGCTGACGTTTATACTCTCTACTGCTCTTTCTTTTTGCATTGGCTGGTTCTTCTTATCCAAACACACTGAGATGAAAGTGCATGTGCAACCAGCAGCAAAAATTTCTTAGCTGTAAAACTCAGAGTTCGTAAATTACCAGCCACGTATTTCTGCCAGCCTGATCAATACAAGCCTATCATACAAGAACAATGCACTCAGGACACCAAGACCAATCCAGTAAGTAACGAAAATGACAATGATGTTCAAGTTTAGAGTTGAAGCAGAGCTAAGGAGAAAAGAGGAGAGCGTGCGCAAGGTCCCTCACCGAGAAAAGATGCGGTGGAACCAGCCGCAGCCGGCTTGGCAGAGCGGATGTCGAGCCGGGGGTCCACTACGCTGGCCAGGGGATCGATGTCCTGCGAATGGTAGGGCAGCAGCTCAGCTGCCTGGTTCACCTGCTCCACATTTAGCTCCAGGTAGGCCATGGCCTCTCACGAAGCCAGCAACCCCACTGCAAGCGCCGGCTCAGCTGTGTGGCGGGGAGCGGCACATACTGGTGCGATGTTCCACTTTGGGCTTATTTTGGTGCCAGGAAAATGTGTCCTGCAAGATGAAAAATTGCAGAAGAGGTGATGAACTCAAACAAGAAAGAAAGGGTGGGGGATGGCAAAGACAAGCAGCATGGTGGACATGGAAGCACAAAAGCGGCGGAGAAAAGAATGGGGAAGGCCATACATACGCACCGACAATGACAAACACTTCACCATCTGCCTTTGTGAGCGATACAAGCGCCATTAGACAAAAATGCCGGCGTGTGCCTCTGCGTGGCCACAGAGTGAAGCCTCCTGAGTTTGGAGTGAGCTGAGAACAAGATCCACCTCCTGACGAGAGGCAAGAGGGGAAATCTGCATCGGCAGAGAGGCAGGTGCAGTGACACCCATAAACGAGTGGACAGCGCAGAGGAAAGGAAAGCGGTGTCATCCGTCATCGGCTGATCCAAGCGTGCCAAGTAAGGTAAAATGCATATAATGCAATAAATGTAAAAGCGGCAAAAAATCATTAGCAAGCCGTAAAGCCAGCGAAAGTAAAGCAAAGTGTAAATGCAGCAAATGTAAAGCATTAAAGTGAGCTGCAAAAGCCAGACAAAATCCACCAAAATTAATTAGCAAAACTTTCTTGCAGTGGGATGTTACTAGAGGGAAAAGCACCCATAATGAAAAGCATTATCCTAAATGTGTATTCTGCTTATGCAGTTCATCGAGTAAGACCATCTAAGCGTCTATGAATTTCTTTTTTATTGCAAAACCTTTCTATGGGGACACACATGGTTCCTGTTTATTGCTGGCACTGTAATAACAGCAACTTGAAACTTAAAGCAACAAGGTAAGCAGTGCAGCAGGGTGTGGTTGGTTTTTGGCAACTCTCATGCTGTGAGAATAGTCACAAAGCAAAGACTTGATGCCTTGTCAGCCACTGCACTTTCCCGTAACACTAGACTATCACTTCTAGATAAGCAGCTCTGAGCATACATGCTGTTTTAAAACTTAATTTCATTTGCTCCAGAAAAATTGCAGCCTGTGGCAGACACTTCGAAAAATTTACCTATTCATAAAATTTATTCTTTGAGAGAGTTCACTGTATACCATTTGTTCAAGAGGTCAGTTTATTCTTACAGTTCTTTCTACATTACAAATTATTATTACAGGATTTTATCAGAACAATGGAAATTTTTAATTATCCCAATGCATCAAAATGAACATGACAGAAAATCCATGATGAATCAAGGGGCCAAACAATTTAGGTTTAAATTTTATGACAAAGCCCATCAGGTAATTAGACGAATAAAAAAATGTAAACTTGAAGTACATATACTGAATGGCCATTGCAGTGCACATACAAAAGAAACATATCCTGAATGAGAAAACTATACTCTCATCCCAAATCTTTTCCATCTCATTGCTAGACGATGCTTTCTTCACAAGCCTCATGGTCCACCACAACAGTGGTTAATGCACGGAGAAAACTACACTTCAGTCTGCAGCTTTTTCGCTATTTGGAGAAACTGTTTGTATTGGGAAACTGGACCCTTTCCATGTAGATGAAGTGTGTTGATTCTGAACTGACTGTGAAGCATAGATGAATTTCAACGGGTTGGAAGTGGGAGCAAATACCCCTCCTTTCAAGAAAATTAGCTTCTTTATAAATGTCACTGCATCTTCTCTGATTTACAACTAACTGCTCCCTTCTGAGAACTGCATCACAGCATGAGTGGATTTAATTCTTCAGCTGGCATGCAGGTAAACTGACATGAACAGTTTTGTACAGATTTACAATCTGAGATTGCTTTCTTGCATAATTGTATGCAAAGGATATGTAACTAGTGATCAAAATGGTTTATTTTAAGCTAGAAGAGAATAGCCTTGGTCTTTGGAAAATTAATAGCACACTTTAATTCTCAATAAGTTCATCACGCCCTAATGTTATTTCTGCCACATCAGGACCAGCAACAACGATATGGCACATCACAAGCATATATCGGTGTTTCATTTAAGACTTTACACGTTTTTTAAAAATAGGCTTTTTGAGTTACAAATGCGCTTTTTTTTGGCATAGCATTTTCAGTGGTGTAGTACATTAGAATACAGCTAAGACGTGCTAACTAGCAGTCTGGTTAAGTGATATTGAATAGCTAACTTTTTAACTATTACGGTTAGCCTTCTTAATTATAAAGAATAATTAATTATTAAGTAATACTCATTAGTTTTTGGAATTTCAAAAACATGGTTACCCTCGCCACTGTAGCCCAACAAATAATGGATATTTTGACGAGTTCAGTACACTGGAGAGGTTGCTTTGCCTGCAAGCTTCTTGAAGGCGCATGTATTATGGCGTGATGTCACCGAAGTTTGTTGGGTCACAGCATCGACGGTAATCGCGTTTTCGAAATTCTATAAACTGATATGGGTACTACTTACATTGTGCTGCACACCTCTCAATAAATAAGGAGACTAACAGTAATTGCTAAAAAGTTAACTATTCAATATTAGTTAACCAGTCTGCTTGTTAGCATGCATTAGCTGTTTGCTAATGTACTACACCACTGACAATGCTATGCCGAAAAAAGCACTCTTGTAATTCAAAAAGCCTATTTTTAAAAATTGTGTAAAGTCTTAGATGAAACACCCTGTACAATCAATATTGTTGTGGTGCATTCACAATGCCATTAACACAGGAACTTCATATATTAACAAATCCCAGTACACAAAAGCCACACAGTTAGTTTCCCAAGTTTTTCTGTATATCAAGATGATAATTATTTTGGTTCAATGCTAACACTCGTTACAACTAAATGAAGGAACTTCTTTAAGTTACAATGGGTTGCACATGCATTTTCTACCCAAGCAACAAAATCAGAAGCAATAGGCTCAATTTTCTGAAAAAAGTTGAAGTACAAGTAACATAAGATGCGACAAAACAAAATGCAGCTTTTAAAGGAGCGACACTGACCCTGACGATTAAGCTTGGCCCAATTACTTCAAAAAAATGTGAAATATATCTTCAAATTGCTAGATGCGCTTAAGCTTAAGCCAGAAACATTCAAATACTGCAATTCTTCAGCCATTTGGTTATGCTTCAAAGAGACTTGATACAAGGCTTTAACACATCTTCACCTGAATGCCACATGCTACAATATGCGTTTTTCCAGACCTGTTCAAAATTATTTTTAATAAATTTATTTATAGACATTTCTTTCAGTGTTACTTATCACTTGGTGCTAATTATAGTGCACTCTGCTTTATCAGAATCCAAGCTTATAAAACTTCAGTTATGAACTGTAGGGACTGGCTGTGAGGTACAGCACAGTGAAGGACCCCAGATTCCAACCATATAGGGTTCTTAAATGTGCCCAAAGATACACAAGCATTTTTGCTTTTCGCCTCCACCTAAATGTGGCTACTGGAACCTGGAATTGCTTGTTTTTGCACTCACGCCAATAACTTAGAGTTTGCAAGACAGGCGAAAAAGCTTAACTCATGTCTGGTGTAATCCAATTGAAAGCTGAGAGTGGTAGGCAACAGATAAGCTGATTTTCATAAGCCAACATCTCACTTCTGAAAACAAACATCTTATTTGACACTAAAGAAACAATAAGAGTGGCAGTTTCCATGGATTGACAACTGCCATACAGAGCAAGATTATTCACTGATACCCACAAAAAACACTGCATTAGCCACGTCGGTGATCTTGGCGATTTCGCATAAACACGAAAATATGTAGTAACACCATCAGAAGCTAATGGGGCAGTACACTTAGAATAATTAAAATGTCTTGCCCAAGTTGCAACTACATCTCCTAATGCTATTATTAACTTAGTCCCTTACTACTGAAAAAATACCGCAAATACTAACTACGCACGTTTTGTTTTAGATGCCTATTGGAATATGCTCTGTGATGATATAGAAACCATACAGATTTCTGTATGATATGACAACCATGAAATCTATATGGTCTCCATATTATACAGAAGTATGTACAGTTTCCCCATCATACAGTGTTCATATTCCAATAGGTGCGCATAAACGGAACATGCACAGTAGGACATCCATTTTCCTTCCAAAACACAGTTATCTTGAAATGAAAAGTTATTCACTTCCTCGTTTATTATTGGTACAATACTTACGGCTCTGCTCAAGTAAGGCAAATGAAATAACCACGCAAAAAAAAAGATTCTTGAGGATGCAAATAATGCTAATAATTATTTCTACATCTTGCAGTCTGAAAAGCACTAGTCAAAGCTCAGATCAGATGCATTCATCTATGATTAAATTTCCTGCTGTCTAGTGTCCTCTCTAACCTAACAGAATGTTTAAAATGGGTGCTTTTCCCATAAATCTGAATGAAGGCAAGGTAGTAACAGATTTTGAAAAAGGAATTCCGACTGCAGTAATATGGGAAACTGTCAACCCATAACTGTGCTACCATTCATTTGCAAACTTAGAGAAACCTACAATTAAAACTGATGCTGTCAAGTAATCAGTTGTCAAGTATTCCACTGATCAAGGGCTCTGGGCAGGTGCTATTTTTATAGCAAAGCTTTTGATACAATTACCCATCCGATTCTTGTTTCAAAACTGCAATCTTTAGAAATTGACGGCGCTACAGCAACCTTTGTATACCCAGCTACCCTCAGCTGACCAAATGCTAATAGTCAAGTTTGCAAACATTTTTTCCCAGCCTGTGTCCATTAACCAAGGAGTAGCAAGTATTCCATTTTAAGTCCTGTTTGTTTAAATGCATACAGTAATTATTTGCCTAGTTACCTTACCAAATATAATTGTATTCTATATGCTGATCACACTGCAGTACACACTTGTCTAATAAATATTAATGGCTTAATTACTACGTTGAATGCTGAAATTCAGGCACTTGTTTCTTGTCAAAATGACCACCTTTAAATCAGCCCTAAGAAAATTAAATTTACGGTTTTTCATCCCCATAACAGGCAACCTAAAAATATTATGGTGTCTTGCTCAGATCATTACACCATCCAAAATCACCAGATTTGTTGGCATCGTACCAGATGAACATTCGAAATTTAATGTTCACGCTGAATCCCTATGTATGCAAGCTGCATTTGGTTGCTTCGTAGGATGTGGCGTTACTTTCAGCATTATATATTCTCTGATCCCTTCGCACTTACTCACAGCTTACCCCACATCTTCATACAGCAATATATAACCCTTCCACATCTCCTGACATCTGCAAAATCGCAATTACCTTTAGCCTGTTCACAGCCTCAACTCACCCTATAAACAGCAGTAGTGACCCTTTGGCACACTATGCACACAACTAGTTACAAAGCGAACTCTACGTTTTTTCCCAGACTGGGCTGCACCTAGGTGTGATTTCTTTGTTTCAGGTGAGTGCCATATCCTTCGTGTCGCAAATAAGCTGTGGCACACGGTGTACATGGTAAACAACATTTCATGGAACAGTGAGCAAGGTAGCAAGTCTTCCGACATTTTCGTCCAAACATATTTTGCCACCAGCAGTGACATAATTTTTGTTTCGACATTTCAAGAAAAACGTGCACCTTCAAAACAGAAATTATTTCCATGATCCTTCGGGTGTTTACTTGATAAGTTGTACCATTTCGATATTAAGCTAGTTTTACAAGTTATGACACTTAGCGCGAAATTTAGCACATCGAAGGAAAAAATGAACCGCTAGTATACTGCACTGGAAAACTAACAAATTGTATTTCTGAACGTTTGATTATACGATTTGGGCGGGAAATACTTCATTTTGATGGAAACAAAACACTGGAGGGGACACTTAAGCTCCGCCTTAACCCGACGGCTAATGGGTTAATGCACATGTATGCAATCTAGTATTCTTCAAACTAGCTGGTGCCAGCTGTAGACCAGCTGCGCGCTGCATGACCTGGAGCGAGAAAAATCCATGGTAACGGCACGGTGTGTACACGCTCGTCAGACAACAAGAGCGTGGGAGGCGCGTCATTTCTCCTACGCTAGCAACTGCGCTCAGTGCGCGCTGGAGAGCTGCTTCCAGAGAAGCACGGATGTCGGCATAACACAACTCGTTCTATTCGAAACCGGCCAGAACAGACGGCGGTCGGGAACCTCACATCGCCGCGAAGTGGTCGAAACCGACGCGCAGGCAGCCCAGGATGCCGCCATCTGCTCAACGTAAAGTACATCGCGCGTAAATCATACAGGATCGCGCCGGGGTCACGCTGTCTTGTTTTGTTTCTTTTTTGCCCGTTCGCCTATGCGCCCTCCCCGCACACGCGAAAGTGAGCTCGACAACAGCAGTGAAAGACCGTGCGTTTAGCCACGGAAATAGAAGCGACCGGCTCCTTCCGTATCCGAACACCGGCTGGTTAGTCGCCGCGCGCATTTCCCAAATAAGAACTGCAGGCAAGCACTCGATTCCAGACGCCTCACTCGCCAGCCGCACCTCACCGTGAGCGACGTGGATCACGACGCCGCTTGGCAGCGACTCTGGGGGCCTCCTGCGCAGCCCAAAAGCAGTTGCACGCTGTGTGACTCACCACGGCAGAGCGTTGTGCGTCCCCAAGGTTGCGATTCGCAATCAGATGGCTGTGTTTTGGTGGGAAAGAATCACATCGCGTCGTTCCACAGAACAGGACATGACAGACGACATCATGGAGACTGACGCTCGGTCGCGCCGCCTGTGGGCCACGCCTGGTGTGACTAAAAAGAAAGTTACTAAACCATGTTATAAAGTTAGCCACAAAACAACCATAAAACAGCGTAACATTTTAGTATTTAAATGAGCATAGTTTATTCAATAGCATTATTTTTTAGAAGTGTATGTTGGTTGTAGGGGTTTTGGGATCCCGACGTCCCGGCTGTCTTTCATTGGCTTGCTACGATCCACACCGCGCGTCGTCGGCTTCCCCGTCGAACGCTCGCTAAGCCTAAAATTGGCCGGGCGCGACGCTAGCAATGCGCAGTTGAAAACAAAACACAGTGCGGAGGCATGCCTCGGGGCAAGCCCAGGGGTCGCCGGGAGACCGGCGATGTGGTAAAGTGGCAGATCATCGAGCTCTGGGAAGCGGGCGTCAAGAACAAGAGCGAGATCGCGCGCCGACTCCACTTATCGTGGACGGCCGTCAACCTCTGGGTGCAGCGCTGGGAGAGCGAGGGCCACCTGAACGTGCGGCCCCGCTCAGGCCGGCCGCGCACCACGTCAGGCGACGACGAAACCACCGTGAACACGTACACGGCCTTCTACGGAGCGCCCAAACCGCCCGTGCAGGTCAAGTTGGAGCGGCCGCCGGAGCAGCGGTTGGGCGCTCCGCACCCGCCGTTCCCGGCGCCCAGCTCTGCCGTCGCAGCTAGCGGCACTGCCACTGCGCCTCCGGTGGACAGCGGGCCCTTGCCGCTGCTGCCGCTGAGGCAACTCTCGGACCCCACCTGCTTCGCTAATCACGAGAGCGCCTTCAAGCGCAGCTTCGAGAACGGCGACCACCCGGCCGAGCGGCACGAAGAAGTGGTCGGTCTCGACCCGCCTCCGCCGCAGCGGCTCAGCCTTGCCACCCAGACGGACGGCACGACGCCGCCCTCCGAGGTCGCCGGCTAGCTATACGAACTCCTTTGCCTAATTTATTGCTACCCCGAGTCTGGAGTACCCGCGCCGCAGTGGATGCAGGCGCGCCTGCTTACGGAGGCGCGCGCGCAACCCCATGAGCACCTGTGCTCTCTCGCATGTGATGCGACAGACAGCAGCGGCGGCGGGTAACCAGCTGGCGTCATGCGTGCGCGCCTCGTGTGAAGTGAAACTGCAAGTGCTGCCTCACGCTAGACATTCCAGGCCGCAAAGAAAAAATAAATAAAGAGGAAGCGGAGGGGGAAAGATGTTTGCCAAGTTTTGACCAAATACCCGTCGTACAGTATAATATCGAACATTGGCCGTGTAAATAGTGTGCTCGTGTTTGAGCATTGCCCTTTCCTCATGTTTTGAATATCAGCAGCGGCCGATCTTTTAGACTTAACGGCATCGTTCTTGGAACTCGTTCTTGGAACGATTTGTCGCTTTTTAGAGAGGTCGTAATGTGCATTTGTGTATACATGTGTGTACGCGCGCAGCATGCTCTTTTTTTCTTTGCAGCTTTTACCGTGCAGCTCTCCATACTGGATCCGTAGAGCCGTGAACACTTCTCTTTCCTGAACTTATGTTGTAGACGTCAGGTTCCCGGTGATTTTAATATATTTATGAAGCATTGTGGAATAAATGTGATTCCTTGTGCTCTGAATGCGTGTGCTTCTTGATAGAACAGTCGCGGTCATATGCGGCCGATGGCAATAAGTAGTAAACGCAAATGTTATTCTACCTGTCCACGCCAGTAATGTAATCACGCATTGTCAGTGAATAAGGTAAATATTCAAAAGGTCAAGTGTGGTGAGTCTTGTAATTATCGTCTTCAAATGAACGTCACAAGAACACGAGCGCATGATCAGTCGTCTGCTACGAAATGACCGAAGGAGGCTGCTCAGGTTCTTCGCGAAAAAGTAAGTGTAGCGATCTGGTTCCAAAATGCTGTGACCGCCACCTAAGATAACGAAAGAGAGAGAGAAAAAAAGGTAGTTTTTCTATTTTATTGTTCTTTTTCTCTCTTTAAATAAAGAAAAAGGAAAGCGGCGGCGTTTACGAGTGGCGCTCGTGTCGACATGCCCAGCGGCTCCGTCTGCGAGGCTTTCCACGTGCGAGCGGTTCAGTGCAGACGATATGACTCTCGTTGGGACCCTAGAAAATGAACATTCGGCGAAATTGCTGGCCGGCCCGGCCCTGCAGGAAGCGTCAGTGAACGGAGTAGACTTGTGCGTCTCCGCCGGATGCGACGGCTCCTCAGGTGAGCCTTTTTCCGCCTGATGCTTCTTCGTCTCCGATGTGTAACCCCGAGCGCGCTGGGCAGCGCAGTTCACATGTGCCGTGGTGCGCTTCTGTCTGCGCCAGCACGGCCGTGCCGATTCTTTCTCACACTTCGGCACGGACGGCCATAAATGTGCACGAACCACTGAGGGATAGTGTGCGCCAACTCTTCCGCTGACTGTTGGGCGCGATTGCTCGCTCGAATGTTATCTCCGAGGCACGGCGAGGAGCATTTGCGTCGGGCTACCTTTATTTGACCTTTTCCTCCGGAGGTTAGGCCTAGGCATGTCGGCTCGTGCCCGCGGCTCTCGTTTCGGACCCCGTATTTTGCGTCACTTCCCTACTTCGCCTGATCGACTGCGGAAAGGTGCTTGGCTGTTATCAACCTAATTGTGCCCGACCTCCTGCCATGTCCTCCGAATCCACGCCCCGACAAAATGCGGTGCAAAAGCGCTTTCCTGCGGTGAACGAAGTTTTTGGGGCCCACCTCTCCTCTCACTTTTCTCCTCTCAGCTGTTCCGTGTCGCTCTTTCCGCACGGTGCGTCCCGGTAGTTTGTGCGTGCGTAGCCGCCTCTTGCTTGAGCCGCTTCCAGAATGGAAACATTGCTCGCGCGCGTGATTGTCTTTTCCCCTTTGCATGCTCACGCGCAAGCATTCACCGGGATATGTGCAGCTAAGTGCCGGAAATAATTTCTGCGCTTTCGGGTGAGGTCGGTGCTGGCATTCATGCAACTACGCCCCGTCTTGACGGACACGAGAAAAAAACGCATCAAAGGGGTGCCAAGCAGAGTCGGTGCGGCAATGTTGTCTGGGACCGAGTCGTACGTCTTCAACCGCTTCAAAGCATATCGCACGATGTTTTTCTCCGAAGCCGCGCCGGTGGGCAGCGGCCGCGAACTTGCTGAATGCACCACGAGGTCTTTGCGGAAGGGCTTCCACGCGCCGGCCGTGCATTATCACGCGGCGATTGTCGTTGTATCTCGCGTGGACGGATTAAAGGCAAAGAAAAAAAAAGAAAGACGCGATCAAGGCAACGCGCATGGCCGGCCTCAAAAGAATTGCCGCTCGGCTGACTTCTGCTGGGCAGTGTATTGCGCGATGGACTCCGAAGGCCGCATTGCGCGACTACCACGCTCGCCCTGTGAATTGCGGGGGCAGAAGGACTCGCTCCTCGAGCGACGCCAGGAATTACAGGCGCGTCCGATATCGCCGATGTCTCGTTACCTCTGCCGGTGTGTGTGTGCTGGCCGCGTAACGGTAAGAGACGGCCGTAGAGTTTATCGGTATGACTCTATAATCCGGCGAGCCGTTATTTTTTCTTTCTGCTTGTTTGCGAGCTTCGTGTCGGGGTCGTGCATCATTAATCCGGTCACTCGTCGCGGCGACTTAATTCCGCCCGAAGTTCGATCGCGGACGTTTCCCCGATGTGCTGCCCGGTTGGAGGAATCATTGTTGTTATTTACGACGCGTTCCCTGCCGATAACTTTGTTCACATCGGGGAGCGCACCTTTAGTTTCTGTTTCATCCTCCTTTCATTTCTCCGTTTGCTGCCTGAAGGTGTTGCCGGGTGTCTCCCGCTTGTGCCATTTGCATTTGCAGTGCGCACACGTCATCCACTATTTGTGGAATGCATTATTTTTGTGCTCTTTAATGTATTGAATGATCGGGTGAGGCCGAGTAGTATGAGGCACAGCTTTCGTTCATCTTCGTGTAGTGGAAGATTTCCATTCTGGATGCCTGGTCTAGCTGTGCCATGTCTTAATGGCAGATATATAGCACCGTGAAACCTGAATAATAAATTGAACCACTGCAGAGGTGCCACGCAAACCACTCATTCTGCAACGAAAATATGCAGTTCAGTCCGCATGTGTTTTGTCTGTGTTCTGATGTCATCGCTGAGAGCTTTACGGTCTTTCTATAAACGCTTTAAGCAATGTCTTGGCCTTGTGGCGAAAGCATAGAGGGCTTGATGCATGGAAAAAATACTTATCAGTGTGGAACGACCATCATATCTGCCATATATCCCAGTAGTAGTGCTCAAAGGAGGCTTTATCTGCGGCATGTTTATGTTGTCGAATGGCAGCATGCAAATGTTTATGCATTAAGTGCACTGAATCAGATAGCAGTACTGTAGTGATTGACAAGAGTAGTGTCTTTCAGTAGGGCTTATCTTTCTTGACAGTGACAACCACAGCATGAGTTGTGTAAGCTTGTACTAAAAGATATCAGAAAAATTTTGCCTTCTTGAGGGAGAGGTAAGGAGTGTTGAGATCTGCTGAAACTCTGGTATCCACTGTCTCCTGTTGACATAGTAAAAAGCAGTGGAAACAGAAAAGCTTTTTTGTATGACATTTCCCATCCCCCTACTGTGTTGGGCCAACTTCTGCCCGTTGAAGTTTGTAAAGGGAGCAGTGTGTACAAAAGGCACCAAATTTTTGTTATGGCTTGAGTGTTGTGGGACCATTCACTGCTGATGTGTACGCTCCTTTCTGTCTTGAACTTGTTATATTTTGGCAATGTTTGCACGTGGAAGAGTAGTGTGTAGAAGGGAATATGTAAAGTTAGCTGTGGATTGTAATTATTCAGGCAGGTTCAGCATGAGTGGTGTCAATAGCTCAAGTAGCCTCATGCAGATTGCAATGAGGTTCACATGTTCTGGTGTGTGGCATTATTGTTCACACTTGCATTTGTAGTCCAACTGCTCCAGCCATGCTGTGCCATTTTTGGCTTCTGTGAAGGAGTCTTTGCATGCATTTTTGATGTCGTTGCTGTTTGGACATTTCTTGTCACAGCCTAGTCAGGCATTTGGTCTCACAGTGTGCGTTTGCCTTTTGGGATTAAAAAAAGATGCACAGTGTTCAGATCGTACCGGTCCCTTGAGTTCTTCTAGTGTCACATTAATCATAAATATTTGGTACAATATTCAAACTAGAACATCTGTGGGCACTTTGTATTGTTATGGTTAAGGTAATGGAGTACAAGTTTGTACCAGTCCCCTGAGTTCTTCTATTGTCACATTAATCATAAGCATTTGGTACAATATTCAAACTAGGAGAACATCTGTGGGCAGTTTTCTTCTCATTTCTTGCGCATGCTCTAACAGACATGGCTGTATTTATCTGCATGTCTTAGAAAAGGCCTACGAGAGTGTCTCTGAGTCTTTACATTGTGATATATAGGCCATTTGAGGTTTTATTGTCTGTTTTGTATGTAATGTGTCTTATTCTGATAGGAGTAGAATTGGAGATTTTCTGGCATGTCTGTGTCCTCTGATGGTGTGCTGTTGACTGAATTGCCCTCCCGAATATTGGCTAAACTGCAGGAGTGATACAGCATCTAATGGAGTTACAACTGGGACCAGTGTCTCTTATGTTTCGGTCGTTGCATTTTCCAGTAAATATGTTTCGAATGCCCACTGGGGTTTCACTGTCAACTCTACAACCTTGCAAAAAGTAGACCTGAAGACATTTGCTCTGTGAATAAAACGAGATCTTCAGGCACGTGTAGAGAGGGCTCCTGTGAAATTTATGTGGTTACAAGACTGGTGGCTCAGGTACTGCCCTGTGGCGAGAAATTTTGTGGGTTTAGAAATCTAGTTGGATTAACGGGTTGGGTTAGTATAATCCCATATGATAATCCAACCAAAGGAAGGTACTTGAACATAACATTCTAGTCCTCATGTTTTCAAATTTGGTTGTTCTGATGACATCACTACCCTCTTGACCAATCAGGAAGCTTCATTACGGAGAAGCCTGGTGGTTTTTGCGAGACAACCTAGATGTTTTTGCATTAAAAGTCCAAGAAACACATGGTTCAGGTAGGACTGTCCCCTCCAAGAGTGATCCCTGAATCCGCCCCAGGTACTGAAGCAGAAGTGTCTTGCATATTCTTTGTGTAGTTGTTGCCTTGCAGGTAATCACTCTTCCACTTGCTTCTGGCGGTGTAATAATTCCCATCGTGGCTTGTGAGCTGCTTTCTTTTTTTCACCTCAAGAGGTTGCGCTGCACGGTTTCAATCTTTCTTGTGACATACGGCTGTGTCGGTGCAGGCTTCTATATTTTTTCTCTGTCCTCGAGTGCCACTCCAGTTGTATAAATGAGTGCAGTGCTGGGTGATTATCTCAATCCACAAACAAGCCTTGATATCAGGCCATGCTTTGGCTTTTCTCGAGTGTTTCATTGCTCTTGACTGCGGTCGTCTCCTCCTATGAAGGTTGTATGTGCTTCGTACCAGTGAAGTGGTCGGTTGTTACTGGTTGATGGAGAGTGGTTGATCATTTGGTGAGATTTCATTGGGGTGCCAAGATCGGATTAATTTCCTGCAATCCAGTTCAGATGGCGAAGTTTGGTTGCAGTTTGGCTTGTGAGCAATGATGAAGCGGTCATGCTATATTGAACTGGTACACAGTGCTGCATATCGTGGATGAGGAAAAATCTCCTGTTGGTTTGTTTCTTCAGAAAGATGACATGACGATATTTGCTGCATTGTTTTTGTGTCGCCATCTTGTGTGAGAAGGTTCGTAAATACAGCTGCAGATTATAAACATTAGCACTTCATTTTGATCTTTAGCAAGAAAATTGCGGAAGCTACTTGTTAGCACACGTCACTACTTTTCTGCAGTTCTTTCAGCACTGGGATTGTCGAAACTGAGGGGGTAATACTCTCATAAAATTGCATGTTTTTGATAAGAAACGATCGTTTCCATGAACATGTGGACTCAAAATGAAATGCAGCAAAGCACGAGAAGACTGGGTGTACCAATGGACTGGCAGTAGCAGTCTAGGCTAAACGATGGCAATAATCTTACTAAAACTGCGTACTGGAAACGCGTTTATTTTATGATTTTCAGTTTTCGCTTCAATCCTGTATTGTAAATACAGAAGCAGAAGAACTTGTATCCTTTATTACTGTAAGGTATTTAATGCTTTTCCAATGCTTCCTTATGGTTAGTGTTCCTACTGCAAGTTGGCAGAACCACTCTTCCAAGAAGTCCAGTATGACTGTTTTTTGCAGCTTATTAGCGCTTGAGGACAGGACCGCTTGCAAATCCTCCTTATTGAAAACCTTGGCAAAGCTTTGAATGAATAATCTAGCATGTACAGAAAGGCTTGTATTCTATGGGTTTGTAAGTTTACCAACATGCTGCATCCTTTTCCTTTCTTTTTCCTACATCTGCTGAGGACGTTTGTCTGTAGTCCACAATTCCTAAAAAAATATTTTATTGGTAAGAGAAGGTACTGAGATAATGCACCTTGATTATTGCTGCTCAAAAGACCAAACTTGGCAACAGTCAGATTATAACTCTTGGCAGGAGGTCATGTATTTGGTGCATGTGCTAGCCTAAGCTTATTTGTTTTTCTGGCAGTTACGCCTTTAAGGGGACACTACGGACAACTCCATCAGATTTTTTTTGTTTGTAAAAATCGAGTCTTTCGGCTCTTTATGACTGGTGATCTGCGTCTTGTAGCAAACGACTCATTTATTGCTGTCAAAATTGGATTAAAAATTTTCCTGGCACTCAGTTGAACTCGTGACGTTTAGCCTAGGAAGCACTTGGTGATCCCAGTTGCGAAATGAAATGGCTGTGCAGCCTAGCCATGGAGATCTGCAAAAGAAAAAAAAATCTTGACGCATTTTAGTTTGCTCGCGAATACAGTTGGTGCTGCCAGTATCTGCTTCATTTTTATAAGATTTTCTAGCTTTTAAAAGCTCTATTTGTAGTAAACGTAGCATGCTTTAAGCGACTTTCTTTTCGTTAGATGAATATTTGGTGGTTTCAGGTAAAGTTGTAATATCGGAACCTCTCTCGAGTACTAAATTTCACGAAGCAGAGGTGATTGGCCCTTATCGCTTCTTTTGCCCAAATTGTTCGGGGACCAGTTTTTCACAAGGTGTGTATGTTTTGCAAAAAACACAAAAATTGGGCCATTACAAAAATTAAGTTGTTTACAGTATTTGTTGCAGGTCAACTTCAATTTGTTCCCAGTGTCCCCTTAAAGAGCTGCATCAGTTCATTTTTTTTGTCTGCATTTTTTTGCATGCATGCGCCATATAGTCTTCTTTATGTCTGAAAGGTCAGCAAAGTAGCCTGGAAATTTCTGAAAACACTGCACTAAGTTCTTGCCGAAATTGCACTGTAACCCGACACATGAGTCTTTCTGTTGGCAGCAATCAAGGCTGGTGATATGAAGCTTTCTTTTCAAGCAACCAAATTTGTCACTCTGTGAGAAGTTGGTTAGGGCATCGTTTCACCCTCTCATCATTAACTGTTTGTTTAATCTTTTCAGGTGCCATTTTTTGTTCTATTTGAAAGCAATTATTTTTCCACCTAAACAGCATATTCAGGCGTCCAGAAAGGCAGTTTGTTAATTTTCTAGCACGAAAGCCCAGTGGTCGGTAAGTTAAAGGTTAGGCAAAATTTCGCAAAAAGTGTCTGATCTAAATGCCCAGATTTGTCAAGTGCCCGAGGGATCGTGGAATCACTGTTTTGAAGATGCTCATTATGCTCGACATTGAGCAAAAACAATCAACGTTATTACTGACGAAAAAAACTGTCACCATAAAAATGGTGTACGACAAGTTACCCAGCTTCAGTGTTTAGTGAAATATTATTTTGCCTTCGGTGCATGGGGAAAAAAAAAAAAGCAGCTTATTTGTGACAAGATGGATGCCACATTTGACAAACATTGAAGTCACTCCTAGGTGCAGCACACTTTCAGAAAAAGCTGCAAGTTCGCTGTGTACACAGTTGTGCACAAATGATCTGAAAAGGGTTAAACTTTGTGATAAGGATCCGCTCATGCAGTGCTCATTTTGTGCCACTTGGTGACACCGCCTCCTGTGTGGAAGCACATGTGAAAGGCTTATCCGAGTGTCTGGCGTCCAGATACCAGTTCGTTGTCATCACCTGTATTCTTCATTTCAGAGATGGGGGAGGGAAATCTGGGAAAAAATATGCAGATAGGTTGCCCCTTGAGAGACCGACAGATTGCTCTGGTCTGTTGTTGGTGCATTCGTTTTTGAACAGCCACGTGTGGAAATGGTGCAGGGGGTATGCACCTTCTGCATCATGAGTGCAGCTTGTATTAGGCTTCGGTGGTCAACAATTCCCTTTCCATTGTCAGTTGTAGCCTGCAATGTCCTACCGTGACAAGGCGTCTCCTGAAATCACAAGCACTGCCTCATCTAGCTCTTCTCTCTCTCTCAAAATTACCACTCCCAAATATGTCTGCTCTATATAAACAGACAAGGGAAGGGAGTTCAGGGGCTCGTTATACATATGAAAGAAGCCAGCAGGCACAGAAACCCAGGATTTCTGTGGCTGTTGGCTTCTTTGATATATTAATGTAATGGAGTTGACACACGGTGGAAAGACAACCGTCTTTATTCTAACGTTTCGACCAGGGTCTGGCCTTCGTCAGTCAATTTTATAAAATAAATGTATAAAAAATCACCGCTCTCTCTCTCTCTCTCACACACACTCACACTCTCACTCACTCTCTCTCACTCACTCACTCACACTCTCTCTCTCACTCACTCACACTCTCTCTCTCTGATTCCCCAAAACAAATGTTGGTGCGTATGTGTAGCGCCATCTTTTCGTTCTAACCTGAGCTATTTATGTTAATTGCTGTGGCAGCCGCTAGATGGCACTACATGTAGAAAAATACGTTGTCACTAGTCGTTTGCGCATTCTACTATGAGTGAATGTGGAGCGATGGACTGGACGTCCACCTTGAACAGCGTGTAAACAAAATTCTGTGTGGAGCTTGGCAAGACAGCCACAGACGTATGAGCTCCTTCGTGACGCTTATGGCAATGAGACATTATCGCGGGCGTGAGTTTTCGAGTGGCACAAGAGGTTCTTTTCGGGGAGAACGTCGGTGGAAGATGACACAAGGCAGGGGCGCCCTTAAACCTCACGGAATGAAAACAACGTGGCTCGGATCAGGGAGACCGTACAGCAAGACCCCACCATTACAGTCCGCATGCTATCAGCTGCTCTTGACATTAGTAAGACAACATGCCACCAAATTTTGCGTGAGAACTTGGGGAAACAAAAGCTGAATGCCAGACTTTTGCCACGCTCCCTCAGTGAGCGCTGATTTGCCATCCGAGGCAGAGAAGGATGCTGTATTCATTGACAGCCTCATTGCCGAAGACGAAACATGGTGTTTCCAATACGATCCTCAAACAAAGGAGCAGAGCGCCGAATGGCGGTCCACAAGCTCTCCGGCGTCGACAAAGGTGTGGCGACAGAAGACCAAAACAAAGACGATGCTGATAGTTTTTTTCGATGCCAGAGGTGTCATACACCACGAGTTCGTCCCACAAGGGCAGACGGTAAATCAGGAGTTTTATATCCGCGTGCGCCAACACATGCGTGATGCTCTGCGACGCAGTCGCCCTGACTTATGGGCATCTTGACAAGGGAGCCTTCTCCACAATAACGCAAGGCCGCACACTGCTCTCAGCGTGACAAAATTTCTCGCTAAGTGCAGCATTACTCTACTTCCCCATCCGCCATACTCGCCTGACCTCTCCTCATGCCATTTTTTCCTGTTTCCTTGTGTGAAGAGAGCCCTAAAAGGTTGCTGGATGGGGAGCGTGGAGGCCGTTCAAGACGCCACGACAAAGGAGCTGACAGCCCTGCCAAAAGAAGCGTTTTCCAACTGTTTCCAATACCTCAAGAAGCGTTGGAAGCTGTGTATAGGCTGCAAGAGAGACTATTTCGAAGGGGTGCTGCACAAATGATTTCAATGTTAAACGCATTTTTAAAGCGAAAGCTTTATTGGCCGCAAACTCACAATTTCGCCGTGGCAGTACTCCATCGAGGCACGTGACGTCACAACGCGCGCCTCGCCACGGAAGGTTACTGTGCTTCGCGCGCTCGCCGCCATCGCCGTTTGGTAGGATGTGACACGGCGTTCCTCGTTGTTGCACTCACCTCCGCTCGCTTCGACAGCTGCGTCGCATGCGTGATAAGATGTCACAGGATTGAAAAGGAGAGCTGGCGTGCGCCGCAACCACAGTTGAGGCGACAGTATGGATGGCGACAATTCTGATAAGCTGGAGGAGGCCTGGAATCGACAGCGGAACGAGATGAAGAGGAAACGAATCGCCCAAAAAACAGACGAACAGCATGCCGAACGACTGGCTAAACACCGCCGTGAATATGCCGCCGCGAGACAGGCACGTTTAACGTCCGGTGTCTCGACCGCAGCCGAAGGAGAGACCTGAGTCCTGCTTCACTGATGATGGCCCGTGATGAATGATAGAATGCGACCAACAGACTTCAGCGGCAGGCTCAAGAAACCGAAGAATAACGTGCCGTTAGCCTAGAGAATAGGCGTAAGAGTGACGTGACCCCTTCATTCCTTGGATAGCCTCGGTGCTGAAATCAAACATGGATCTACAGGTCATACTGGACATTTATGCCTGTGCTTCATACGTTGTGGAATATGTGAACAATGCCAACCAGGGAGTTTCACACTTGCTTTCGCTACATATATCCTGGCATAGCTGAGCTAAGCCACTGCCATTTTTCTGGACTTTAGGACAAAGGTTGCGTGCATATATATATATATATATATATATATATATATATATATTAATATCACCAGAAATTGAAGAAACATAACAGGATTTAATTCACGACGTTTCGGCTGGAGGACCAGCCTTTTTCGAGTGTAGTACAGCGTTTGAAACACGCAGCTTTTGTAGAGCGTGCGCGAGGTACAAAGTTACAGCAAAGCACGAGGTCAAAAAACTAGGAACTCGTGCTTTGCTGTAAGTTTGTTACCTCGCGCACGCTCTATAAAAGCTGCGTGTTTCAAATGCTGTACTACACTCGAAAAAGACCGATACTACGCCCAGGGACGCCATTTTAAAAACGTGCACTGAGGGAAGCTAACTTTATGAGGTACCGCAGCGGTGGACTGGTCGTTTGAGCATCAGCTTCGTATGCCGGAGGTGCGGGGCTCGATCCCTAGTGCCGCCGGGTACCCACCGGTGATATAATGAGTACAAGCTTCCTCTGGCCTGGTGCCCGGCTTTTCAGGGGTGAAATGCTTGGAAAATGGGTCTTTGATCCCACCTTGAGTAATCGAAAATACCTTGTGCTATGGCGCTCTTTGGCCATTGATTCCTTTGAGCCATAAAACCTAAGTCATCATTAACTTTACGAGATAAAAAATGGTTTTTTTTTGACGTAAAATATATTGAAATGCATTGCTGATAAATCATATTTAAAAACTGGACTCATCGTCTACGTTGACATCCTTCAATTGATTAATATAATGTTGGCCCCTGAAATTAACACTAAACAAGTTGAGTTAATTTTAGGTAATTAATCTACTGAGCTCTATCACTTGCATAATGTCTGCCTTGCTGTACAATACACTTGCATGCATATATATATATATATATATATATATATATATATATATATATATATATATATATATATATATATATATATATATATATATATATATATATATATATATGTATATAATAGACTATTTACAGCTCTTTTTTTAAGCCCTGTGAGAGATGATGTCGGTGCGGCCTTTGCAAGTGGATTGTACAGCAAACATGATAGAGCTCAGTAATTAAGATTAATTAACTGAAATTAATTAATCAACTTCTTTACTGTTCATATCAGGGGCCAACATTATATTAAGCAATTGAAATATGTCAACATGGACGCTGAGTCTAGTTTTTAAATATGATTATTTATATAGACGTTTCGGACAGAGCCTGCAGTCTTGAGAAAGGACAGGCTCTGTCTGAAACGTCGACTCAAAATAAATCTATGGCTAAATGAAGCGTTTCTCAACTTTTGCATTTTACCTCTAGCAACCAAATACGTTTAAGTAATTTTCTTTAAGCGATAGATTAATCTAAGTATTATTATCCCACTTATCAACACTACACATTAAAAAAAATTAAACATTCCCCTATGTACCTTGGTTTCGGTGACTGTTGGGTCCCTTCATAAGTTTGTCAAACGAGCCCCTCATTTCCTTTACCTTGTCTGCTAATATATATATATATATATCCTCGTGAAACCTGAGTGACGAATTTTTGTATGCAGATCAAGAAAACGCATTTATTAGACCAATGAGGCTATCTTATCACGATAAAAAAAGTTTTGTTGATGAAGTATTTTTTGTTTGCTTAGCAAAGCATGTGCAATATATTGCACATTGGGACTCAGCGGATGAAAAAAACAATATCATGAGAGATTATGGATAATGGGCAAGAAGGCTTTTATTGTGCCCTTCAATGATATCTCTAGGCATGAAACTGTTTAAAGCAGTTTCTTGAAGAAGTTATACAAAGAAAAACGTCACAGCGAGTGCAACGAAACTTTGTGCGTTCAGAACAGGAGGGGTTACGGCATCTTGATGCGGACTTCTGCAATGAAAGTTCGGGCATGTGTGTTGCTCCGGCTGTCCGGAAGGAGACGGGAGGCAATGGTGTTGTCTTACTGGCAGGGCGCTTCGCTGGCGGCTCATCGTCGTCGCTGCCCACATCCAATTCTGCTCTCAGCAAATCATTAGCAATTATCAGTTTGAAGTCCAGTAGACTTAGTGTGTTCTTGCTGGCAACTCCTAGGAGTTGAGAGTCTTCTTTATACTGCAACCATGCATTAACGACAGCCACGTCCGCAAGAAAACAAAGAGAACGAAGAGTCCAGCGCGTTGTCCTTGCCTTGCTTGGGTAGAGACTCACCATTCTATCGCAGAGGTCAACGCCTCCCATATTCTTATTGTACTCTTCTACGATAGCTGGCCGAGGTACATCTTTATAGACCCTCTCCTTCTTGCACCATCTTTTGCATTCTCCTACTGGCTCCTCACCAATGTGTGAAGAAGCGAACGTAATGGTCTTGTTGTCGACCCACTTAACGAGGCAAATGCCATCAGCCACATTGACAGTTTGGCAAAAGGATCCGCGGCCTTTCTTCACCAAAGCTTTGTCATCAGGGAGCTTAGAATCCTTTGGCACGCGATTCTTCATTATGGTGCCAGTTCCACGCAGGCCTTGGCTCGAGAGGTGACGAAGCAGGGGTGCAGAAGTGAAGTAGCGATCAAAAAATAAAGAACTGCCTGTTGGCATGGACTGTGACAATCTAAGCACAGCACAAGCACCCACACCAAGCTCTGATCGGTCAGCTGCGAGCGCAGACTTTCCCTGATATATTTCGAAGTCTAGAACCATTCCACATGGGCTGGAGAGCACAAAATTCTTCAGCCCTGTTGGATGAGGTTTACCAGGGACGTATTGCTTTAGTGTAGTTCTGCCTGTAAACGGTATTATTTGCTCGTCTATGCTTGCTGACGGGCTTCTTGGAAGCTGGAGGCAAGCCGTCCTTATCATTTCGATGAACGGTCGCAGTCTCCACAGCCGGTCGGCTTTCTTTTCCTCATCACTGATGTCCAAGTCATTCACAACTTTTATGTTTTTTCGCAACAAGAAGAAGCGATCGCGAGTCACAACATCAGCGATTGCAGCAACTCGTGTTTGCCTTGCCCAGTAAAGACGAATCTGTGGGTATCCTAAGCAACTCATCATGAACGTTGCACCTATGAAATGCTTCATTTCGGCAGTGCTGCTATTGAGCAGAGTCCCCTTTCTTTGATGGTAGCCCACCTCACTCTTTTCGTGCATATTGCGGTAAAATTCTTCAGAAAAATATTGCTTGAAATAGTCCAGAGCTGTCCAATTCGTTCGAGAATCGGTCTCAGTATCCGGAGTATCCGGAACATCGGGTAGAGATGACACAAACGGAGCATGCCTCCAAGGAGGGAATTTCCCCACACTTGTTAATGGCCCACTGCCGGAATCTTCCTCGTCCGAGTCGTCTTAAAAAAAAAAAAAAACGGAGTCAAGTTCCGCATTTTGCACTTACATTGTAAAAACTTATATTAAGAAACTTACCTGAACAGGAAACATCTGGTTGTGGCGCTTGTGTTGACTTTTCGTTCAACTCGTCATCCGACAAGTCGAGATCCGACCCGTCCTGGGAGGCGATGGCCTCCAAAATCGCCTCTGCCCTGCTCAGATTCAACCCTGGCAGGGGCCAAAGAAAGCCTAAATTACAAACGTTGCTTACATATCAATTGGAAATAACTTTTTGAGTAAAACTGAACATCATCATAACGTCTTCCCACGCAGGAAAGCACTTACGGTGAACAGAATGAAAACAACCCCATGTGCTGTAGTTCAGTCCCAGTGTGCAATACAATGTACACAAAAAAGTTCAAAGTGGCCACGAACAAAATAAGCGCTTGCCTCACGATAAATTATGCTCAAAATGATGCCTGTACATTCCTGAACCTGTTCATTGCAAAGTTCAGAACATTTAGCAAAGGGTTAAGTAAATAGGGGCAACTTACTTGGTCGCATTGAATAAAACGACGTCGTCGGTATGGACGCCATTTTCGAACCTGCCCAGCAAGCGCTCCCGCGCGATTGACTTCTCTCAATCTTGGCCAGATGGCAGCACATGTCTGTGCAATACATTGCACAGGAGGACTTAGCGCGTACCGCAGCTGCAGCAGGGCTTCGACGCTGAGACCGAGTGTGCAATAAATTGTACACTGGGTCTCACGAGGATATATATATATGAGTCGTAATTTTGAGCTTGTACATCTCCCATGCTGATGCTGTCGCATAAAGCACAGCTGACATTAGCCAGCTTTCTCTTTACATGTGCCAAGCTATTGCAAAGACCCTGTTTGTCTGCCTCCTTTTTACTTATTCAGATTTAATGCCATGCATTGCCTTGCCTTCTGTGCTTTGTGTCACCACTTGTAAATTCCTTCTTGACGGGCACAGATGAGCTTCGCCCGTTGTAGTGTGACAAGTTCAGCAAAGCTCTCTGAAGGGTGGCAGGCACTCGCAGTGCTTCAACCGGGCATGTCGAGTAGACATTCCATGTTGCAATGCGGCAGCACCCGCTGTGTCAGAGCTTTGGATGGGGAACCCCGATTCATTCTATTCCAACAGGGCTGTCCAGCTGGTTTCCCCCATCACATCTGTATGTGTGTGAATTGCCCCATTTTGTGTGCCACTGCTCCATATGGCTGTACGTACTACTTGTGGTGCTTGTTTTGTGGGCCGGTAGGCGCTGATGAAAAGTCCCTCTAGTCTTGCATCAGTGCCTGATAAATTAGTAAAATAATAAAAAGCCATGGTAGTTTAATAGCAAAGCCTCCTGTAGCCGCAGTAGGTGCAGTTTTGCTTGCATTGCCACAGCATTGTAGCCTACATTTTCTTTAGAGCTGAGGTAAAGCAAAGGAAATGGGAGGATTTCCTCTTACTTTCAGTATAGTGCATGGGGATTATCAGACACCACACTTGATTTTTCAACAAAACAAAACAAAAAATTCAGCATTGCATTTGCCCAGAAAGAAGTGCAATCTGCAGAATGCTCTTTAAATTGTCGCCTTCAATTTGAGTGGATTGTCGATACAAGGTGAGGCAAACTTGGTGAATTTCATTCATATCAGCTTATAATGTATTGCTAAGCTTTTTCTTTGGACCATGGAAGAGTAATGCATTGGCGATGCCAGGCTACCCATTGTTTTAGCCATACTGGATAGTGCTCACAGGTCGTGAGCCATTGCCATCATCGTGCTTCCCTTTGCTTTGCTGAGCATATGGGTACTTTCCTTTTCTTATTCGATTAGTAGGAATTATTTCTACTTATGGCACAGTTACTTTACAGCCTGCTTGCTTCTGCCAAAGACTGTGCTAAGCTTAATTGTACGAATCTCTTCTAACTAGTTCCTCACATGTGTGTACTTACTGAAATACAGTCTAGTATTTCAGAATAGGTTATTCAGTGCAACTTTTTTCTTTTCTCTCTGTGGAACACCACTTTCATCATTGATGTGCATTTCTTTTTTGGGGCAGTTTTTGTGACCTTGGTTAATGCTTTGGTGGTGCCAGACTAGTTTCAGCAGCAGCTACACATGCTTGCAGGCTTCGGCTGACTGGTTGGAAGGCATTCATTTCTTCGTGCTCATCATTTAACTGTTGTGCTATTGAATCTGGAAATGCCACTTTGAGCAGCAGTAATGTAATGCTGTTACTGGTGGCAGGGTCTTTTTAATTCTTCCTTCAGCTGAAGACCTTAGACTTCGTGCTTAATTTTTCTATTGCAGGTAATAAAGTTTTCTGGTTTTTGTTATATGAGGCTAAGGGCGTGTCCAAAGAGTATGTGCACCTGCTCCTGGTTCTTGTCACATTGCACACTTTTTGTAATGAGCAGAAAAAAATTTTCTTTCGGAAAACGCACTTGCCTCTTCTTCTTTGCATCCAGAACATGTCCGTAGCTAGCCTCAGCCAGCTGCTGACTTCACAGTTGTCTTTGCAAGGTCTGCAAGCCTATCATAATATCTGCATTTATGTCACAAGGTTCTAAAAATGCAGCTCACCTTTGAGGCACTGATAATGTGCTTATAAAGCTGCTGATACTGAGGTCTTCAAGATGCTTAGCTTTCTTACGGTGCTGCTGACAGCTTACTTGGCTGCGTCAGGTCATGCTGAAAGCGGGGTTGTCTAGGCCACAACCTACCTTTCTTTTTCTTTTTCTAAGGTGGCTGCTGTCCACATAACTTTTTTCTTTTCTGTTTCATCCTTGGTTGAGGCAAATTATTCATTGTTTGCTTTCTGAAGGTGCGTAGTCATGCTGCGTGACCAGCTAGTCATTCACTTTTGAGTATATTGAAGGATGGCATCATCCTGTTGAATTTATTTGCATTCTTGGTCAAAAGCTCCCAGTCCACCAAGCCTGCTTTTTAGCTCTACAATATGGGGGTACTTCAATCTCAGCACTTTGAGTCTGCTGCACGTGGGATCTCTCTTGTTAAACTTTTGTTTTTTGGCCTGAGCTTTACATTTTTATATCGGCCGTTTTGTTTTCTACTCTATTTTTTCGTATGGAGAAGCAGAAACTGTCAATTTCTGTGCTTTTGCATTTTTTGCACAAGAACTGTGCGGCATGCATTGTGAAGCAAGTGCATTGATTTTTTTTTTTTTGTGTGTGTGGGTCGGAACTCAAAGAGAGTCAGACGTTTTGCGTAGCTGATGATTAAACGGCACCGTTCTCGTTGTCTGCACCAAAACTTTGGTGGCTAGCACTCAAAATGTTTGCTTGCATTTGTAGCCTGATTGGGAGCTCCTGTTTTCCTGCCGCATGCACGGTCAAATGTGGGACTAGTCTGATGGAAAATTTTTCTTTTTGGCTCAAATGCCTTTTTGTGACAGTCCTGGAATATTACTAGAGCATTACCTGTTCACGTTGCGACTAAGCTAAAAGTAATTTCCATGCGGGAAAATGGTGAAGCCAAGTTTCGCAATTGTCACATATTATTGCAACATTTCAAGCTTACAGACGTGCTGAGGTGCCAAAAATCAGTTTTGGGCATTCTCTGCTGGTTTCAACATTGATTAGGCATGATCTAACATCAGCTGCATGTGAAACCAGTGTGGAAGCTGACTCTGAGATAAACAGAACCTGTGTTCTTTACATGAGAAATGGCAGCTTTTACGAGGAATAGTTACGAATTTGAGTACCTTTAGACTAAGCAATTTTTTGCTCTTTCCAGTTAACAGCCTCCCCAGTAAATGCCATTTTTCTTTGCCCAGTGTGTACGTTGGCGTACTTGACTCACAAATGAAGATGCTTGTACTTGCATGCAACTGGCTAAACTGTGGTAGCTATGGCTTAGCTTAATGCTATTAAGGTTTCAGCTTTTTGCTAGTTTTAAGAGGTTGAAGCTTTAGTTCGATGAACAGTGGATGCCGAACCAGTAGCATTTTTTCTTCTATATATGACTCCTCAATCTACAACGTTTTTAGTTTCGGTCTTGGGGATGAGTGCTTCAGAGATTGATATAATGTTAAAAAAATTTAGGCTGTCATCATTTTGGTTCTGTTCCTGGCTTGTGGCAGGTGGCACTGTTAATTTGTTGATTCTGGCTTAAAGGTGGGTGCTTGTGCATGTTTGACTGGGATGGTTATTTCCTGGAAAAAGACGCATGGAATTAGTTCGACACAAGGGTAGCCTGTAGGGTAAATGTAGTCCTGCTTGAATTGCAGTTTGTGATATTACTTTATTTGTGGTGCATTTGTTGGCCGTATTCAGCCTTCCAGCATATTCATGTGACTTGTAGCAAGCACTAAACGAAATGTTGTGTTACGTGATGTCAAAATAGAGTGAGCATCCTACTAGAAAAGGAAGCTGTGCTGCGCAGGGCTAAGGGTGGGGGGAGCCGCACTTGGCATCTTTTCATGCACGCACCATTGCTTGTGTGTTGTAAACGACCCCGGTCTTTCTTTTCCCCATCTTCAAGACGTGATGAGAAAGCAGGTTAGCTAGAAAAGAAGGGCAGGGACACCCTAATTACCGGTCTGTTTGAACCTGAAGAGAAGAGGGCTGGGCGCTCGTGTGCGTCGTTGCGATAAATCGCGAGATAAGCAGCGCCGAGCAAACAGGCAGGTCCTTCCAGTCTCTGGCTGAGCCCATCTTATCTGGGCCCACGGCTCCCTCTTCCCTTCTTTCTTGTCCCAGTGTGATCTCTCTTAAAAGTTCTTATCTGGCTTTCTCCGCTGCCGGTGGGTGCCCAAAGAGGCTCCCATCAGTAGCACGCATTGGAGAGTGGCTGTGGTGTTGCTGGCATTTAAATGCTCTGGAGGGAGCCCAAAATGCTCTTGCTCGTACCCCTTGAAGACGGAACAAGGAAGGCAGTGTACCTCAGTCAGGGATGTCTTCTGAAGCTGGCAGCCGGAGAGTCGTTGGCCGGTGGTAGCAACTCTGCGACTGGTACGTGACGAAAGCTTCCTGGCAGTGAGGGGGGTGGTGGTGGTGGGGGGGGGATTTTAGCTTTGCATTTTTTTTTTTTGCAGTCCAGAATTGTGGCTACGATTGCTGTTCTTGTGATGCTACTAAATGCATTGTTTTAGGTGTTTTGCTAGTTTTAACATGCCGGCTTTTAGTTCACCGCAAAGAAGGATTGCTGTGGCATGACGAGGACATGCCATAGACATGGAGTTGCAAAAATCGCCAGCCGTTGTGAGGCTACTGCATCAAAGCAGACTTGATGAATCTGTCAGGCATGTGTCTCCTCTGGTTGAACGCTTGCTGGATATTACTGATGGACTCTGATGCTTGCATGTTTGTCTTCGTTGGGAGCTTGCTTTGCAGCATTTGAAGACTTTTACTTTGTTCACTCGCTTGCTTGCATTTGGGAAAGGGCAGGTTGGGCACGAGTTGAACCAAACTCCTGCAGTGCACCTGATTTGTGAGTGCTTCAGTTTATCTTGCGGCAACACGGCAGCCCGTGCATCCGGTCATGCCCCTTATTCTGTGGATCTTATGTTGGTGTTAAACAATGGACCTTAAAAAGCCTGCTCATGTTCTGACTTGGCGTCAACACATTTGTTCTGTTTTTTTGGGTGTGGCATCCTTGTTGGAAGCAAGCATGTGTAAGTGTTTTTCCAACATCAGTGCTCTGGGATCGGTCTGTCATGTGTCTCTTTTGGAGCACTCTGTGCAGTTTCCGGCTTCTTTGTTTCAAGCACCATGCATTCTTTAATCTTGAGGTGTGCCGTCTTTATGGCGTCGGGATATCGACAGCCGGCAGCGCTTCCTTTAATTTTTGTGCAATTTCTACCAGGCATCTGCAAACTACACTTGCTGAGCTCCTTTATTTGGGAATTTCTAAAACTGTGTTGGTAGCATAGTTTTCATACTGCTGTGTAGAAGCTACTAAGGATGCTTGTATGAAAAACCAATTCCTAAATTTTTTCTATTAGTTGGTGCAGCATTTCGTATATGCACAGCTTTTGGTCAGCTTCCCGTGACTGCAATGCGCAGTGTGTCACATGTGAGCTGAGAAAACTTGGTAGCTGCACAGAGGTGTTGACTAGTTCGCTGCATAAGGAAAACTATCTTGAGGTTTTAGGCAGATTTTCCCTCGCTTCTTACCAGCTTTTGTCCATCGTGATGTACCAGTACATTGTAAACATCTATTTCTTTTCCTTTCCAAACTATGTGCGTATTTTTTATGGTGCTCGGAATTGTGAAGTGTATGCTGTGTACTGCTACTGAAGAAGCACAAGTGGAAGCACTTTTTCTTTAGTTGTGATCAGTATGCAGACTGCAGCACATCTATTCACAGGTTGTTGCAATTTTTTTTTTATAAATGTTCATTCAGTCAGCTTCATGTAACCATTAAATTGTGATTGTGTCCTTGGTGATAGCAAGACTTGGTGATATTTGTTTGGAATTTAGCAGTGTGAGTTTAGAGGTTGCTATTCTACTTCAACAACAATCTCAGCCTTTGCTGACATTATTAAAAAGTATCAAAAGTGGTGTATGAGGCGTTAATGCTACATCGGAATTAGAATGTAGCTGCAACATTCACACATTTGCGCTCTTTGAGTTAGATTATCTCGTTATGCATTAATGGAGTTCCTTTAGGACACATTGAAAGGTATTTAAAAGGTAGACCACAATCTCTTAGCGTCACATAGTTCATTCCTTAACTTGCGAATTTGGTTGTCCTGGAAGGTTCCAGTTTTGCTCTGTTACTGTTTTTACAGTGCATTGATTACACACCTTCATATCTGACCGGTGACATGACTGTTCTTTGTGCCAGTGATGCTTACCTATTAATTGGAGACAAGGGCGAAAGCTTGCTGGTAAATAACGTTAATTGTGAGTTGCAGAATGTACATAATCGGCACACAGTACCTCAAATTCCATTCACCTGGACTTTGAAAAAAAAAAATCTTATTTTGCTTTATTTGGAAAAAAAGAAAGCCACCCTCCATTCATGTTACCTGCACAGAATTTTTTTGTCATTATCAACACTCACTAAAAATTTGGATTACGTGTAGATTTCAGTTTCTGGAACTGTGTTTGTGGACTGCATGTACTGTCTAATTGCAGGAATTATTTCCTATGAGGTGCCAGCCTTTAGTGTGCCTCGGTCCACAGTCATAAATTAACATTTTGTGATTTGGGTTAGCAGGCACTAGAGGTGCCCAGTTCCTTTATTTGCTTTCCAAAAAAGGGCCCTGGTAATACCTAATAAGTTCTTGCTTTAACATCAAAAGTGTATGCAAATTACTAAATATACCTGCTATTTATGGCTTAGATGTCTACAATATTGCATCTGAAATGCACTGACTCATAAATGTTATGCTAGGTTTATGGAGACTGTCATAGATCTCTAAAGGGATTGACAACTGACATAAACATATTGTGAGATAATAGCTGAAATGAAAACATCTTGTCTATGTGTATTGAGTTATAATAACCAGTTAAATAAGAATTTCAAGCTTTTATTTGACATTTAAAATCTCTTAATGCTTGATGAGGCGATGTTCTGTAGTGAATCTTTTCCAAGGGGAGCAGTTGACATTCTCTTGAACACAAGTGTAAAGTTATCTGATAAGGCCACCATAGTGTTCTGTTTCATTGTTCTCGCATGCTCGAGAACAAGTCATGCTCCCCTTGCTTGCATGACTTGGCAGACCAGGGCCGGGCTAAGTTTTTCCACTCACTGCTGCTTTTCTTGGCAGCTTTGCCACTGCTGTCAGGGCAGCAACAGATTAGTGCAGTTGCTTTCTTGAGACATTTGACCCAAGATGGAACGATGGCAGAAACCGAGATTATATGCTGGCATGCCAATTGTCACTGTTCAGAGTGGTTGTAGCTGCTGCTTCTTGTTTTTCCTGCGCAGAATCAAAGCCAGAGGCCATGACGGCTACATCAGAAGGGGATGCCGCCAGCCTAGGCTCGGCCGAGGACAGTGGCAAGGGTTCCTCCACATCGGAGGAGGAAGATGGGGCCGCAGCCAAATCGGGTGCAGTGGCAGCGACAGAACCCGGAGGACAGGAGCTGGTCTTCATCCAGGACACGGGTTTCAACGTGCGGATTCAGGCGCCGGGCCTGGACCCATTCGACATTCAGGTGCGATGATGCGGCTCTAAATGGGTGCAGTCGAGCATCCTTTCTTCTCCCTCTGTTGTTCTGCTTGGCTTTCATTCTTGCTTTGTGAGTGGCACCATGTGACTGTAGATTTCTTTCAAAAACACGAAATGATGTGCTTGTAAGATAATCAGGAACATTGATATGACTAACTCTTAAATACTTTGCCGTGGTACTCGCTGATTGATTGCTTTACTGGCCGCTGTCTTAGCTGGAAAGTTCTCGGATGATATGTACAGTCGTGGACAAAAGTTTGCGGGATGGGGATTATAGCAGAAAAAAAATTTTATTTCTGTGTTGCCTTAACGCTGACTCAATCACCTAAATGAAGGAAGCCACCAGTCAATGAAACCAAAGAACGTGTAGGGGAATGTTTCTATCTCTTTTGTTTTTAATTTATGGCATTAGTCAATGAGAAATTCACGCTGTAATTATTTTCTGTATAAGAATAATCTATTGTAAAGTAGTCACCTAGTATTTTTCCAAGAGACTGAGCAAGCAGGTACCCATGAGCTTGAATGCTTTTTGTTGGCCTGCTTTGCCGTACTGCACAGAAATATCTATATATTCTTGTTAAATGATTGAATATGGCCCTTCTGCTGGGACCATACATGGTCTGCAGTATTTGAAATAAATATATTTTTTGCTAAAAACCGCATCCCAGAAACTTTTGCCCGTGACTGTACTTATGTAAGGCCCTTTTTAATTTTTTCCTCTTTTTAGCTTTCTTCTTTTCCTTTTTATTTCCTGTATTTCAGCTTTGTATACAAATAATGAATGCTTAGTACTTTACAAGAAGCATGATGCAGGATCTGGTTATCGGCAGAGTAATGCTGTTTTCCTTCCACTTTTTTTTTTTTTTCACATTTAGTTGAAAGGCAAATTTTTGAATACCCTGAAAATAGACTTAATCGAAAAGTATGTTATAACTGCTGCCTTATTGAAAGTAACATCTACCATCAAACAAATCAGAATCAGACTAATACAAAGTAAATAATGAGTATCACCACTGTGCCTCACGCCTAGTCATGCTTCTGCTTGCAATAGCTTGCTGCTGACATCTATTGCAGCACAGCATTAGGTGACAGAAACAGAATGCATGCCTTTTGTGTAAATTGCACTAAGCCATTGATTAAGGAGAATACGCATGTTCCATCTTTCTCTCTGTCAGCAGTCTTCAGTCTTCTTAATATCTACTAAAGCGCCCATTAAGTGAAGGAGGTGCATCACTGGGCCACTTGCTTATCACCATCTTTAAGGCCAAAAGCCTTTTTTGTTCACATAAGCACTAGGAGGAGCGAAGCAACCCAGAGCACTGTTATCAGCCACACATCAACAGAACTGTTGGTGTGCGTACAAAAATGTACCAGCAGGGCTGATGTTTGCCCTTGTATGAAAAGTACAGTCGAACCTCGATATATCAAACACGGGTACAGAGAATTAATGGCCATATCGAACTCTTCCATAATATTTTAACAAACACATGCTGCTTTTAAGTTTATATGCCAAATCCGGTTGGCCATAAAACTGTGTTTATATTATAGAACTTTCCAGTGCGCCCAGCGGTGCCTGGTCCAGTGGCAGGGGGCAGGCTTCACCGCACTACACAACTGGACTGGCTGGCCGATGGTGGTGTGTCGAGCATTCTCACCATCATTTGAGCCTTTTTTCTCACATCCACCAGCAGCACCATGAAAGATGTAGCGTGGTGGATTGGTGTACATAGCTGGGCAGTCAGCTTGCGTTCGCGCTTCTCGCAGCCGTCAACACCACTCGAGAAGAAGTGGCGTGGACGGTTGTAGCCTCGCAGTAAACATTTTGCACTGCGGCTGTCTCGAAGGTGGCCAGAATGGCAGCAGCTTTCATTCTGGTGTATTGTTTTCCATGCGACACTTTTGTAATGCGGAGAAGCCACCCTGGATGATGTCTGGCCTGCCTTTGCTGCAGGTTAACTGTGCTGTGTGGTGAGGCCGATCCAACTTGTTTTAGAAGTTTTTTTTTTGTAGCCTCCTGAATTTCCACGAGCGCCTTTAAAATGGCGTTAAAACTCAGGCAAAGGGCCTCACACTGTACTCTAGCGAGGATTGCCACTGACAAAATTGCAATGCCTGTGCCTGTGTTTTTGACAGAATTTAGTAGTGTTACAAATTTTGGCTACATCGATACCTGTTCGCTATAATGAGGTTCAACTGTAGTCAGTGGTGCTCGAGCTGCAACATTTGTGCCATTCTGATACATTCACATTTTGCTGTGCCAGTCTGCTCCAAAAGCGGCAGATTGGTCAATATTGCACCTTAGCTGCGCCAAAAAAGAAGCAGTCACGGGAAAACAATTACTGTATAAACGCGTGTAAGGGCTGCACCCGTGTAAGGGCCGCACCCCGTATTCCCAAAGGAAATATTTGAAAAAAAAAAAAAATCCGTGTAAGGGCCGCACCCAAACTTTCCAGGAAACACACAAGAATAGCCTTCGAAATACATGCGCACGGGAGCTTCGAGGTGCCGCCCATGGATGGCGCCCGAGGCCGCGGGTCATCATCATCATTTTTTCTTCTGCCGCGAGCTTCTGCTACTGTACTTCCGCTATCCGTATCGGCATCGGTATCGCCAGGTCTAACTTTGTTCTGTTCTGGCTGTCAAAGCATGGATTTTTGGTGGCTGTGTTAGCATGGTCGCTCGGCATAGTTGTTGCTCTCGTGCGCTGTCGTTCTTCACTTTTTCATGAACTGCCTCCGAGCATTGTCACAGTTGCACGATGGGCAAGCACCTCAACAGCTACATAACGGGCTTTAAACTGAAAGTAGTGAAGTTCGCTCTCGAACACGGCAAGCGTGCCGCGGGCAGAAAATTTGACGTGGACGAGAAGTGTGTCCGACGGTGGTGCGGACAAAGGGATGCGTTGAAGAATACCAGCTCCAAAAAGCGCGCTTTCCCAGGCAAGCCATGCAGATTTCCTGAGCTAGAAGAAGAGCTGCTATGCTATTCAATGGAAGTGCGGAACAACGGCTACGCGCTGGCAACGGACATGCTGCGCGTGAGGGCACAAGCCTTGGCGCGTGCTAAAAGCATACCGCACGAGGACTTCAAGGCTAGTGCCGGCTGGGTATGAAGATTTCTGAAGAGGAAGGGCCTATCATTTCGGCGAAGGACCACGCTGTGCCAGCGGCTGCCCCCCGACTACACCGACAAGGTGCTCAGCTTTCAGAAGTATGTCATCGGTCTGCGTCGTGAGCACAACGCAGATAGCGAACGCTATCTATTTTCGCAGATAGCGAACGCCGACCAGACCCCCGTGTGGTTCGACTGTCCCGAGAGCTGCACAGTTGAACTGAAAGGAAAGAAGAGTGTTTTCGTGCGGACAACCGGTGCGGAGCGCCAACGGTGTACCGTTATGCTGTGCGGCACCGCGGACGGGCGGAAGCTGCCCCCCTATGTCATCCTGAAAAGAAAAACGATTCCTAAAGGCGTTTTTCCCAAGGGAATTGTAGTTCGCGCCCAAGAAAAGGGCTGGATGGACGATGAGCTTGTGCTCGACTGGGTAAAAAGCGTTTGGGAGAAGCACCCAGGCGCCATGCTGGCCCGACGATCGCTCCTCGTCTTGGACAGCTTCCGCGGTCACTTGACGGGTAGGGTTAAGGAACACCTGCACGGTATCCGCACAGACATGGCCGTGATACCGGGCGCCCTCACCGGCATGCTGCAACCCCTGGATGTAAGCGTCAATCGGCCTTTTAAGGTTGAATTTCGAAGGCAGTATTCGGAATGGATGGCCAATGCCAACCACGACGAGACGCCGACAGGGCGGCTTAAGAGGGCACCGCTTGCGACTGTGTTTGGATGGATTTTGTCCGTGTGGAATTCCGTGTCGACCGACATTGTAACCCGGAGTTTCAAAGTGACCGGAATTTCACAGTTTAGACGGGACCGAAGACGACTTTCTGTGGGCTGAACATTCACCTGAACACAGCACCAGCTCGGAGTCTGAAGACTCCGTGAGTGATGCCTGAACGGTAAATAAATGCCGCGCATTCCAGATTGGTTTGCTTTCACTTGAAAAAAAAAATTTTTTATTCGAAAATCGCGTGTATGGGCCGCAACCCGAAATTTGCCCCCCGAATCTGGGAAAAAACGTGCGGCCCTTACACGCATTTTTACGGTACTTTTGGAACCATTCATGCTTTCAGTTGGCAACCCAGTAAAACTTTTCCACAGTTGGCAACCTAGGGCACTGGGGGGCTGACTTAGGGTAGAATTTAGCAGCCAGTTTATTCATGCTAATTCGTGCACATGGAAGAAGGAAAGCATGCCTGCCAACTCTACCGATTTTTCCGTAAAATGTACGAATTTTGAACAGTTTTACAGTTTTACGAGTCTTCCCTAAAATCTTACGGGAAATAAATTTTATTTGCGATTTTAAATTATGAAGAAAAAAAAACGCCGTTGCCGGTCGTTACCTTGCACCGCCAAGAGAGAGGGATATGATACCATCTGTGAAATTAGGAGCAGCAGCTGGAACATTTCGCAATAAACCATCGTTAATTCGACCCAACTAAATAAACGTTTATTCCTACTCCTCAACCCTGGTTAATTCAGATAATCTGGACTGCCGCCACAGTCCCGCAAAACGTCTGTGTAAGACTATGACGTCGGGAGCTCATTTATTCGGACGCCCAGGGGCTGGCATCGGTCAATTCGGCGGGGTCCCAGTGTGGTGCCGTGTCGCGCTATGACGTGCTCGACTAACCGATCACCAAAATACTTGTCTCTGAGCCTGAACTGTTTGTCACATTGCTTATCGGCGCCATTTTGACATGTGCGCAGATGCTGGTGTTTTGAATATCAGCAGGCTTCTAGTGGTAGGCCAATAGAGAGTCTGGCCACATAGTTTCGTTTTCGGAGCTTCACTGCCAGCCTGCAATGCAGCGGCTGTCGACTGCGCTTATTAGTCAGCCAGCCGAGCTACTCGCCGTTTAGAACGACGATTGGGTAGTCGCAGACATTTTTTTGCTTGTTTGTTTATTTACCATATAAACGCGTGTAAGGGCCGCACTTTTTTTTTTTTTCCAGATTTGAGGGCCAATTTTCGGGGTGCGGTCGATACACGTGATGTGCAAAAAAAATTTTTTTTAAAGTAAAAACACAGCAATCAGGGAATGAGTGGCATTTATTATATGTTCAGTCGTCACACACAGAGTATTCAGACTCCGAGCTGGTGCTGTGCTCTGGTGCACGCTCATCCCGCAACAAGTGGCGCAGCATTTCCGCTGTCAACGCGTAGCCGTTCCGTGCTTCCATCACTTAGCAGAGCAGCTCTTCTTCCAGTTCAGGCAACTTGCTCGGCTTGCCTCGGAAAGCGCCTTTTTACAGCTTGTGTTCCTCAATGCATCCTTTTGGCTGCACCAACGTCGGACGCACTTCTCGGCCCCGTCGAATTTCCTGCCCGCCGCACGGTTCCGTGTTCAACAGCAAACTCTCAGCCGTGTAGCTATTAAGGTGCTTGCCTTATCGTGCTAAAACTGCAACGCTTGGCGACAGCGCACGAAAGCCACAACGACGGCGAATTACCACGCTACCACAAATCCCGTGCCTTTGACAGCCGCAAAAGGGTGGAACTGGTGATACTGATGTATGGATAGCGGGAGCTCGCAACAGAGGAAAAAGTTGATGATGCTGCGAAGACGACGCCTCGGGTGCCATTCGTGGGCGGCACCTGAAAACTCCTGTGCGCATGCATTGCCTCTGCGATCAAGTGCGCCGTTGGTCACAGCCGGAGCTGATCGCGGAGGCCACGGCACGTGCATTTCGAAGGCTATTCCCGCGCAAGTTGTGGAAAGTTTAGGTGCGGCCCTTACACGGATATTATTTTTCGGCAACATT